>NC_092246.1:7117500-7417500 GCF_036320965.1 Panulirus ornatus | reverse complement strand
ATATAAATGCAAATAGAAAAGTAATCAACAACCAATATACACAAAGTTGGAGTTGAATGAGCTTCTTACAATATCACGAGTATATTTCAGACTCTACACCAACTCTTGATGTATTTCAATACATTTTGATATTTTGGGATGCCTTAATTCTATGGTGCCCCGGACTTTATCAAACTACTTGAGCTTGCACTATCAACTATGTCATATAGGGTTAGAATTCCATCAATTCAAAAATTCTAACACTTGACCTATCAGAAAACAATCCAAAAATTCTAACACTTGACCTATCAGAGAAACTCTTAAGAGTTACATCAGCACAAGACGTAACAGTACCGTTCCCCTAAACCAAACCTTGAGCATCAATGTCTATGATAACCACGGCACTTTGGTCTCTAATGGGATAAAGGACTTGAGTGTTGCAAGATCATCTTAATTATTGGATGCAACTTCCTGCATGTTCCCCCAACACTCATCCATGGTCAGTTTACAACTATATAAAGAACCAAACAATACTGGTCGACAAAATCCACGGGTTCCAGCGCATCCACACAGCCCGGTGGCACTTCTCCAATTCACGGGGCATAACACTGCCATTACCTTGGATCATTATAATCCCTGCCGGTCAGCCTGCGCAAACTTTCGTCTACACCTTTCAAATCTTGCCTGGCTCTCTCTATCTCAGACTCTATGGTGGTCACCAGCGATGGACCGCTCACACCCGCCATCTTCGCATATCGACAGCATCTGATTACATACATATAACACGGTTGTGTAACAGAATTTTTCTGTTATTATATATCGAATGTTTAAATAACATCTCCTCACTGATAAATAGAATATAAAAATATATAATTTTGTTATATATCTTATATAAAATTCACAAGAATATTAAGTAATTCATATACACATTAAAACATATACGACAATATGGAAGTTGGATATTTGTCTCAAAATCCAAGCATTGAGCATGCGGCGACTCTACAATTGAAAAACACTGTTAAAAGGTACTGTTTTATTATATAATGTCTGTCGTATTTGTTACTTACATTCAAACCATTCATGAAGTTGGACAATCTACTTCGTACCATAATACAAAAACATTTCGTATTTTTGTCAATTTTCCTCTGGCCTGACCATCTGAATCCGTTATGGCCAGCAGTACCTAATGATATTCCTCCCTAAACGTTTTACTGATGTTTTCTTACAAATGATGGGACTGGCTTGCAAAGACAAATAAATCATAATATCAGAATGGTGTCCGCTAAGATAGCAGCGCAGTCCGTTCCGAAGGAGGACCTGCCAAAGTACACATTCCAATTTTAGTCAGGCACTCAAAATCTGTTTGTAACTATAAAGATGTCCTCGATTTTTTTCAGTGATGTAAGACTATGGCACATCTGATAAATCGCTAACCACTCCAGGGGGCGTTAGTAATGTAGTCAGTTACACTAGAACAAAATAAATCTTTAACTTCACATTCATTAAGACTAATTTGAAGTTTTGTATCAACACAATGACGTACTGTTGCCCTGTCATTAATCATATCCCATGAGAGAACGTAATTTGACGACCACACAACTGCTACACTCAATTGATAATCTAAATGAACCTATCTAACCCAAACTCCAATAATGTCTCTTCATTTTAGAGGACGAAACCTCAATCCGACATGATTGAGGGACATTCAGTGCTGGATTTATAAGGAAAAAAAAAGGAAAATTGCCTTAGGTCCCTCTGTCAGAGAAGGTTCTTTCTATACAAAAATGTAATAATTAAAACAGTTTATTGAGCCAGGATCTCGACTGAACTTTGGCCAACTGTTCCATCAAAGCAGGATGTTCCAAAGACGTAATCAAGGTCAAGCGAAGGTTAGGCGACCTTGTTTTACAGCCGGGAGAAAAGATTTGTCAAAACTATAGAGACATTGCTTGACCCAAGCACGGAGAAACGTTTGCTCGCTGGCGTCACGCAATGTGTTGCTCCGCTGCTGTAGCCAAACTTCGTTCACCCTGGCTGACTTCTAGGTGTATATTGGTCGTGTTGCTCTGAGTAATGAATACAAGAGATGAAAAACTGCTCTGCCTTTCGTCAGGCAGGGATGAGTCACCGCTGCCTGCAGCTATAAGAGATTTGTTTTCACAAGCAGAGGCGCTCTGCGGCTCTGGACGCGCTTCACCGCTTTCAGTAAACCTTGGCACAAACGTTCTTTCCACCTACAGGTTTCTTGAGCCGCTTCCATAAATATTTTAAATTTTTTTCTCTCGGGATCCAATAAGATGTTTGGGGGCGCCTACAGACCGTCGCTATGATAAGAAGCAACTATGTCTTTATTATAGGGTAGTCTGGATATGCAGTACACTGACTTTGTGTTGTGTCAGTTTGGTGGTTTGTCGTGTATTTTAATGTATTTTAACCAAGGGCACACCTGAAGTGCCCCAAGCTCTACCTACACCCGGCCCCTGGGGACATTAGGCTGTCATCAGTACACCTGAATTAAATGTCGAGAGTAAGTCTACGTATCTTGCTCCTGCTTGGGAACATCAATTCTGGTGACTGACTAGAGAAAATTACGTAGGAAAAGATATATACAGAAGACTGAGGCCAATATATTTCTCTTCAGTTCGATATCATCCATATCATGTGGTCAGTACCAATCATCAACATCAGTCTCACGAAACTCAGAGGTTAAAAATTGATTGATGAAATTCCAGCCGACAACTGTAACAAACACGACAATGATTGTACGACAGTTGGTTCAGAACCTAGAAAAGATGTTAACAGGTGGCAATTAGTAGTCTGTAGAAAGGGATCGGGGTCTATGTTAGCATATATCATGACTATTCCTTGTGGTAGATTCACTTAGATAAGAAGATTGTATTGATTCTATTACCAAGTGCGTCACACACACACACACACACACACCTGACCAGGACCCCGGTGTACCAGATATACTTTAGTGGCTCTACAGAAGGGGTAGAGGTGGTGACCGGGACTGTCTCCCAGTTTGACCTGTACAGTATGTTATAAACTTTATGATATTTATAATTAATTCATCAATCATTCTAACCTTCAGGTCTTTCGAAATGAAAAATATATGAATGTGTATCTTTATTTTCAGTGACTTACACCAATGACTTAAACACTGACAAAACTTATGATGATGTTTATCAATGTGTTTCACCGAACAAAATTCTCTTTATTAGTAGTACCAATCAGGTTTTATATAGAATATCGTAGATTTACTCATTCCAATATGGTGCTGGTTCATAATAAACTTACCCAAAAACAATAGCCATATTCAGTTTCACGAGACTGATTAATATCACTAACTTAACGTAGTACAATCCAAACAATTCCAAAAATGCTAAACTCTCTAAGATACAAATCAATGATATATTACTCTTGGTTTGAGCTTTTCATCTTTATCTTGGCGCGTTCATTACCTTCCCTCACCCCTACAATCTTCATGAATTCTTGGATGTGGTGATGGACGATGCTTAGAATGCCGTTGTAGACATATCTATGATTAATGTAATTTAACCCAGCCAGAGAGAGGGAGAATCACCTCACTGCTCACGAAGATGCGGTACCTGAGTAAGACCCTTGTTCGCCAAGGTAGATCAAAACCAACGTGGCGCCTTTGACCTGGCCCTTAAAAGGTCACCGCAAAATAAGGGCAGGCGACAAAGAACATCTCTTGGTCAGAACAGCTGTTCCTGGAAGTGTTTACGACCTATTAAACTCAAGACTTAGAGTATGTATCACCACTTGAGTCATCCAGCTGGAAAGAAAGACTTGCTGGCTAAGGTCCAGGTATCCGGAAGAGCGCTACTCTTCTACGTGCATCCACAGAGGAGCTATACATAGACGCCTATGCAGGAAGACTGAAGGAGAAATTTGACGACTACTTTCAACTCTCCTATAATGGCGAGAAATTTAGACTTCTTGTATCAATGGAACAGCAAGTCATCGAAAATCTGATCTAACATCACTAAATAGCCAGTGGGTGCAGTCTTTACTTCCCACGATAATGTGTTCACGGGAATGTAATAAAAAAAAATGATTGATATGCTTTTATTCTTTCACAAAAAAGACTTTGATCTTTGTCATATTGATTATGGCAAAGTACAATGATTACATTCTTGATTGGTCATTATCTAGCGTCGTTCCACTCAGTGCTTATGTAAATCAAATATATTCATGTCCCATTCCTGTAATCTTCTTAATGCCAAACCAATTTAACCACTCACTAACTCAAATCATCTATATTTAGTGCTAATACACTATGAATTTATAAAACTATTTGTCATTTGATTTGATGTATGATGAAATTACTTCTTGTCGCCAGGCCATTGCTCTGTTAGTGAGGTCTCATGGTAGATGCGGTCTTTTTAGTATTGCAACTTGTACTACATGGGAAGGACGGACCACAGGAGACCCGACAGTTTAAGAGGAGGTTAGGTGAAAATTCTGGCAGAACAAGAAGACTGAAATTGAATGTAAACGTGTATGTTCCATGTGAGACAACAATGCATTTGAGGAACGACTGCTTGGTCGGGCCGATCGGTCGGTCGTTCGCTAGCAGAAAGCAGAGGCGTTGCCACACCGCATGTTTGTCAAGTCCAACTCGCAGATTTTCCCACAGGATACCGTCATTCCGGGACCAGGGTTGCTGGGAAGCTGGGATGATGTCGTGCTCATGATAATGGTGGTGGTCGTGGGACTGGTTGTCGTGATGGGGCTCACCCAAGGCTTCTTGGGCCTGATCCGGACGATCCTCCTCCTGGCGAACTTCACCTTCAGAGCGTAGTAGACATCTTGGCCAGGTTCAAGGCACGGCCCTCCCGATCCACTGCATACTTTACCTGCCCATACCATCCAAAACAACGGTTAAATCATGGGAAATGAGACCAGTAAGTATTAATGTTTTTTTTTACTGAGTCAGAAGTATACAAAGTATGTAAGTCATGAAACAAGATGAGGGTAAGTAAACTTTTAAAAAGTTGTGGCAGGCAAAGTTCAAGAAAGATGGATGCCGCACTAAACAGACGAGTGACTGCGCTACATTACATATACTGACCTTTGTCAACACGGTGGCATTTGAGTCTGAATTTATACTGGGCCTTGCTGAAGGTGACTCTTCGGTCGATGGACATGAAAAACGTGACCCAGCGCAACCTCCTGCTCCCTGCCAGAGAAAACAATTTCCTCAACATTGTGCAGACCGAGTGGATCCCCTCCCCCCTCAGCCTCACTCACGTCTAGCAACACCACACGGCATTCCCGCCCATCACCACCAATTCACCTGCAGCGCCTCTAACCCCACCTGCACCACCACTAAACCCACCTGCACCACCACTGACCCACCTGTGTAATTAGCCAGAACTATGCAGCCCTCAATCGAAAGTTCCAGCTTGGCCCCGACCACAGCGACAAGCGTCACCACCAGAGCTGCCGCCAAAACGCAGGTACGCATTTTCCACCTACAAAGACACACAGACCGCTTATACATGTAGTTATGTATGCTGAATATTTACCTCACAATGGCCAGGGAGGGGGTTATCACTGCCTACTTTTTTGAACAAGGGAAACTATGCACAAATATTACATCACATTAAACTACCAGGTACTACCTTCAGGACCATAGACAAGTGCTGTTACTGTAGTTGTGGTACTAGGTATCAACACAGGACATACGACTGCTAATCACCCTCAGCCTGGTACTTCCTAACCTAGCTAGCTTTAGCCTAGGATCTGGACGACCTAACTTACTACCCTGTACCCTTCGCTAACTGACTTACCACCTTAGACTTAAGATCAGCTGACCTTCAACAATACATACACACCAGCTAACTTGCCAACCCCGGACCCCACATCAGCTAACCTACGAACAATGGACCCTACACCGGCTAACCTACCGACCCTGGACCCCATACCAGCTAACCTACCAACCCCTGGACCCCACACCAGCTAACCTACCAACCCTGGACCCCACACCAGCTAACCTACCAACCGCTGAACCCCACACCAGCTAACCTACCAACCCTGGACCTCACACCAGCTAACCTACCCACCCTGGACCCTACACCAGCTAACCTACCAACCCTGGACCACACACCAGTTAACCTACCAACCCTGGACCCCACACCAGCTAACCTACCAACCCTGCACCTCACACCAGCTAACCTACCAACCCTGGACCCCACACCAGCTAACCTACCAACCCTGGACCTCACACCAGCTAACCTACCAACCCTGGACCTCACACCAGCTAACCTACCAACCCTGGACCCCACACCAACTAACCTACCAACCCTAGGCCTCACACCAGCTAACCTACCAACCCTGCACCCCACACCAGCTAACCTACCAACCCTGGACTCCACACCAGCTAACCTACCAACCCTGGACTCCACACCAGCTAACCTACCAACCCTAGGCCCCACACCAGCTAACCTGCTCCTTTGACCTTACAGTCTAGTGGTTGATCAGCATCAACAATCCTCCTGCTACATTGAAGATTAATAAACTCAGTTACTCACTACAAGATGTGCTTGGTCTGGGCGGGGAAAAATGAAGCTGTGAGCACCGATAATCTCTGACGAGGAGGTGCTGAGGGCGGGGGTGTACTGCATATGTGCATATGTTGGGAGTGCATTGGATCGCCACAGCTGCACTAGATATCAAAGGGACCACGTATGCGACATGGTTAGCCTCCTAACATGTTGAATTATGTAATGGTCGCCGAGACTGGACGAGGTTCACTGTAATTACCGGGATTTTTTTGTTTTTGTTTTCATTTTTCTAGGTTCTGGAGTGGTGACTCCCATTGCGTGTGAACGCCTCACATGATTATGAACATGTGTCACTATTGTTGTTTCCGAAGTAAGATTAGATATATTGACATGCAAGTTTTTTTTTTTTTCTATGTATGGTAATGTTGAGTGAAGAGCGCACATCACCAACCCTCTCACTCCTTATCTGAGCATTGTTTGCTAACGCATAAATACGGTGTTACCCTTTGTACACGGAGGTGTATGATCACGACCTTTGACGGTTGTGTATCTCTGAGGCCAGTACTGTAAAGCGGCCCAACAGGTGTAACCTAACCTATTCAGGTAAGGGACGCCCAACATCTGTGATGCGTGAGTGGAATTTCTTGAATATCATCTGGGCCGTTACTGACGGTTTGCCAGGGAGCTTTAAGATGTATTTATTTATTAATTTTTTTGGTTATTGTTTGGATTTTCGTTTTATGCATGTCGTTAGACTGTTACATTTTCGTAATACTACAGTCATTGATTATAGGTCTGGAGAAGTAATATCAGCGGAAGACTTTGTGTTTCATCTGTATGCTTGTCAGAACGTGACGACGGTTTGGCTCTGGAACAAGATGGTACAGTCCATGGGTACGACGGTCTGGCCCCTGACCGAATAGAGTCAGGTCAAAAGCCACATGTTATTCCCGTATCGCCGTGCTCATAGATCGTACCTTCGTGCTCAGGAATTGTACCTTCGTGCTCAAAAGTTGTACCGTCGTGTTCAAGGGTTGTACCGTCATGTTTAAGAGTTGTACCTTCGTGTTCAAGGGTTGTACCGTCGTGTTCAAGAGTTGTACCGGCGTGTTCAAGAGTTGTACCGTCGTGTTCAAGGGTTGCACCGTCGTGTTCAAGAGTTGTACCGTCGTGTTCAAGGGTTGTACCGTCGTGTTCAAGAGCTGTACCGTCGTGTTCAAGGGTTGCACCGTCATGCTCAGTCATTGTTGACATTTAAGGATGAACGAGAACACTCCTTTTAGACAAACTTCCTGAAGACTTGTGGTCGGTGGGAGGAGGAGCAGGGGGGGTTGGGAGGGTTAAAGTCAGGCCGGTGGGGGAGGAAGAGGGGGATGGAGGGACGAGGCTACACTTTTGAAGGTCAAGGTCATGAAATACCGCGCGCCCAGGGCCATCCTCTGGGCCAGCTCACTGACCTTCTCCACTCTCTCACGGCCTTACTTACTCCTTTATTGATCCCGTGAAACGAACGAAAATACGTTAGTAAACAGTCAGTCAGGGCGGTTACTTCTGCAGGAGGACCCGGGCCGGCCGCCAAGGGGCTAGGCTACCAGACGATGTTAGGTAGGAAAACTGGGGGGAGCTAAAGCTGGGTAGGTTGGGGAAGCCGAGAAGCTTGACGAACCGTAACGATGCTTCGGGAGGTTTTCAAGGTGGGGAAGCTTGAGTTCGGTGGGTCAAAAAGCTGGTGGGGAGCTTGACGAACTGCGGTGATCTGGAATTTATAAGCCTGGGAAGCTTGAGCTGAGGTTTAGGCAGGTTATAATTACCTGGGGAGCTTGACCACCTGTGGTGCTGGATACGTTATGAAGGCGGAAAGCTTTTGAGCTGTAGTGTTGAGTGGGGGTTACTGAGCTAGGAAGCTTGAGCTGTGTTCCTGGGCAGGTTCTCATGAGGGAAAGCTTGAGAAGGGATGTTGCTGAAGTAGGTTATCAGTGAAGGGAAGCTTGACGTGCTGGGGAGGGGGGGGGGTTAGTAAGCCGGCAATGTCTATACAAACAGTCCACTAGGGTCCCTTCGAAGCTGTTTGGAATGACACAAGAGATGGAGGGGAAAGTCACCGATCAGTGCTGTGAGTATACAATGGTAAACACATGACTCAACGAGGAATATCTGTCCATTTTTCATGTCACACAGGAGGCGCAAATAATGTCAGTCGTAGAGTGAGGTTTCGTAATATCTATCACGTCTCTTAACACGTCTATGGTGCTGCTTTGGACTACACTAATTGGTCAGTCGTACCACGCATTCACAGATCGGTTGGAGAAAAAGCATTTCGTTTCATTCGAAATTCAAGCGTTTGTGGCCACACGATTATGAAAGCCTTTGATCACATCTGGAATATCTGTATAAAATCGTCTCAAACTTCTCTTCTTTTTTTTTTCTTTGAGCCATATAATTTTGAGTCTTACAACCAGTTCTTATAGGAACTATTTCTCTGATCATGGTAGCTTGGCTCTGTCCTCTGTCCATTCTGTCTTGTGTCATTTCAGGCGGGATGACCAAAACTGAACATAGTGCTCTAGGTGGGGATGCACCAGTGAATTGTCAAAGGCGATGGTAACTTTCGTAGACTGGAATTCGAAAGAGCCACAGAACTGCTTCTATGCAGTGTTTACTTAGGCCTCAAGTAAGCAGAGAACAATGAACCCAGTTTACTGTTCTGGGGATGCACCAGTGAATTGTCAAAGGTGATGGTAACTTTCGTAGACTGGAATTCGAAAGAGCCACTGAACTGCTTCTATGCAGTTTTTACTTAAGCCTCAAGTAAACAGAGAACAATGAACCCAGTTTATTGTTCTCATTTAAGCATAGATGATTACACCCAGTTTATCAGTTTATTGTTCTCATTTGTCTCTCGTACCTCCTCAACTTAGCTCATACTGTAGTGTACATTCGCGATCTTACTAGCAACGTGTAAAACGTCACCAAAAAAAAAAAATTAACTTGCCATTACGAGCCTAGTCCACAAATTTGTTGGTGTTAGTTTGAAGCTGCAGATGGTCAATTTCTGATGTAGATTGATTTACTAGGTTAGCATCGTTTGAGAAGGTTAACATTTTAACCGTGCAGTCCACGACTAGAAGTGTTACCGATATGTATGAGAACAGGTCCCAAGACCTATTCCTGTGGCACGCCACTTTTTTTTTTGTTTTTGTTTTTTTACCTCTGACCATTCCCGAGGCCTGACTTAATTACTACTCTCTGTTAACAACCAGTACCCTAATGTTTACAGCCACTACCCTAATGTTTACAGCCAGTTCCCTAATGTTTATAGCCAGCACCCTAATGTTTACAGCCAGTACCCTAATGTTTACAGCCAGTACCCTAATGTTTACAGCCAGTACCCTAATGTTTACAACCAGTACCCTAATGTTTACAGCCAGTACCCTAATGTTTACAGCCAGTACCCTAATGTTTACAGCCAATAACCTAATGTTTACAGCCAGTACCCTGATCTTGTAAATATGACCCCATCCATACCGTGTGAGAGCAATTTTCCCTCATAACTATCAATGCAAAACTTGATCACGTGTTTTGTTCTTTCTGAAAGTATAAATGGACATTAACTGCTATATTTTCCATCCTACGTGTTCATTATATCATAAAAGAAGCTTATTCCTGCCGTTCCCCCAGGAGATGAGAGAGTGTGTGTCAACAGATATAAACATAACATTGTCCATCCGTCTTGAGGCGCGGGTCATCTTTGATCAGAGGAGAGGCAAAGTGCTGGTGGCAAATCGGCTCAAGTTGGAAGGTCTGACCTAGAGAGGGAGTGGGTGTGTGTGTGTGTGGGGAGGAGGTGTGTGTGTGTGGGGAGTGGTGGTGTGTGTGTGGGGAGGGGTGTGTGAGGAGGCGTGTGTATGTGTGGTGAGGGGTGTGTGTGTGTGTGGAGAGGAGGAGGAGGGGATGAATGTCACTACAGACATGAGGTTTCCCGGTCTACATATTGGTCCATCTCCAGTGTTATCAATCTTCAGGTGATGTAAGTAGTGAGATGAGGTCAACACTGCATGTCTTCCCTACTAGGACAGCGAACATCAGCAGCTCCCACCGCCACCACCACCACCTCCTCCTGACGTAGGGTAAGGTAGGTCCCCTTTGCCCCAACCTGAGGAACAAGTGTATGTTTGTTAGGAGGGTCTTGTCTTCTTCATCCTCAGAGATCATTGAATGGTTCAGTCATTTTCCCTCAGGATCTCGAATATTCCGTAGAGCTGTTAGGAAAACCTCGACTACTGACGATTTCAGCACAAATGAAGCAAAAGCTATTCTGGAAGTGGACTACGTGTAAGATTTCGAATCAGGACAGAATATTCTGGCGATATTCTGAAGTAGCTTTGGTAGCATTTCAGTGCTGGGAATATTTCAGACCCGGAGCCTTGGTAATATTCAACAGCAAAACCCGTAATTAACCACAGTATTCTCGTAATATTCTGGAACAGGAACGATGCAGTATTCATTGAGGCGTCACGTAGCGCTCTGCCCGGGGAACTTTCGAGAACGAGGGTCAGGTGTGTCAGGGGGCGCGGGGCTCCTGCTTTCCCGGGGTGGGTGGGTGGGGCGGGCGCCGCACCTTCAGGCGGGGATCCATAATTTCACACGCACTGGGGCCCCAGCGCCTGTCTGATGAAGGAGCTTTAGCACGAATATCGCCCGACGGGCTCAATAAACCGGTTCGCCACACTGAAAAATAACATTCCATTACTTTGATCCATAAAGTACCCGGAGAACCTACTCCAGAAATGTTTGTGACTTGACATTTAACACTAATGTCCAACGTTACTTCTACTGGACCATGACCAGTGTGTGACACCCTTCACTGCACCACACGACCAGTGTGTGACACCCTTCACTGCACCACCACCACCAGTGTGTGACACCCTTCACTGCAACACCACCACCAGTGTGTGACACCCTTCACTGCACCACCACCACCAGTGTGTGACACCCTTCACTGCACCACCACCACCAGTGTGTGACACCCTTCACTGCACCACACGAACCACCACCACCAGTGTGTGACACCCTTCACTGCACCACCACCGCCACCAGTGTGTGACACCCTTCACTGCACCACCACCACCACTGTGTGACACCCTTCACTGCACCACCAATACCAGTGTGTGACACCCTTCACTGCACCATCACCACCACCAGTGTGTGACACCCTTCACTGCACCACCACCACTAGTGTGTGACATCCTTCACTGCACCACCACCACTAGTGTGTGACACCCTTCACTGCACCACCACCACTAGTGTGTGACACCCTTCACTGCACCACCACCACCAGTGTGTGACACCCTTCACTGCACCACCACCACTAGTGTGTGACACCCTTCACTGCACCACCACCACCACCACTAGTGTGTGACACCCTTCACTGCACCACCACCACTAGTGTGTGACACCCTTCACTGCACCACCACCACCAGTGTGTGATATCCTTCACTGCACCACCACCACCAGTGTGTGACACCATCACCAGATCTGCGTAAACATCCCATTATTTTTGTTTTCCTCGGTAGGAAATAAAGAACTTTTTCATTCCACCAGTCACAACTGGGCGATTCGTGTCCTTCATGTCAATCTGAATATTTTCTCCTTTTTGTACCTAAAGAGCTGATAAGCCCATATATGTTTTGCAAGCGGTCACAGTGGTGCGTGTGATCTAGTATATGCTATAAGTCCTCAGAAAAATGAAACACGATAAATTTCCAAGTGCACTTTCGTGTAATGATCACATCATCAGGGGAGATACAAGAATGAGATACAGAAGTCTTTTCCTTGTATATCAACTAAGTGTTCTATATCTATATATCTTGGACCATTCTGTCGTCTGTTTCCTTGCGCTGCCTCGCTAATGCGGGAGACAGCGACTAAGTATAATGAATATGAATGTAAATAAATGTTCTATATCTCAATCCTGTATCGTTCCTGATGATGCGATATTTACACGAAAGTGCACGTAGGAACTTGTATTTCATTTTCCTGTGGATGTAAGGCATGTGTAGGAAGAGAGGAAAGTGATTGGTTCTCAGTGAATGCTGGTTTGCGGCAGGGGTGTGATGGTTCCGTGGTTGTTGAATTTGTTTATGGATGGGGTTGTTAGGGAGGTGAAGGCAAGAGTTTTGGTAAGAGGGGCAAGTATGCAGTCTGTTGTGGATGAGAGAGCTTAGGAAGTGAGTCAGTTGTTGTTCGCTGATGATACAGCGCTGGTGGCTGATTCGGGTGAGAAACTGCAGAAGCTGGTGACTGAGTTTGGTAAAGTGTGTGAATGAAGAAAGCCGAGAGTAAATGTGAATAAGAGCAAGGTTATTAGGTACAGTAGGGTTGAGGGACAAGTCAATTGGGAGGTAAATTTGAATGGAGAAAAATTGGAGGAAGTGAAATGTTTTAGATATCTGGGAGTGGACTTGGCAGCGGATGGAACCATGGAAACGGAAGTGAATCATATGGTGGGGGAAGGGGCGAAAGTTCTAGGATCGTTGTATGTGGAAGTCGAGAACGTTATCTTGGAAAGCAAAAATGGGTATGTTTGAAGGAATAGTGGTTCCAACAATGTTATATGGTTGCGAGGCGTGGGCTATCGATAGAGTTGTGCGGAGGGTGGATGTGCTGGAAATTAGATGTTTGAGGACAATATGCTGTGTAAGGTGGTTTGATCGGATAAGTAATGAAAGGGTAAGAGAGGTGTGTGGTAATAAAAAGAGTGTGGTTGAGAGAGCAGATGAGGGAGTTTTGAAATGGTTTGGTCACATGGAGAGAATGAGCGAGGAAAGATTGACCAAGAGGATATATGTGTCAGAGGTGGAGAGAACGAGAAGTGGGAGACCAAATTGGAGGCGGAAAGATGGAGTGAAAAAGATTTTGAGTGATCGGGGCCTGAACCTGCAGGAGGGTGAAAGGCGTGCAAGGAATAGAGTGAATTGGAACGATGTCGTATACCGGGGTCAACGTGCTGTCAATGGACTGAACCAGGGCATGTGAAGAGTCTGGGGTAAACCATGGAAAGTTTTGTGGGGCCTGGATGTGGAAAGGGAGCTGTGGTTTCGGTGCATTATATATGACAGCTAGAGACTGAATGTGAACGAATGTGGCCTTTGTTGTCTTTTCCTAGCGCTACCTTGCGCACATTTGGGGGGGGGGGGGTTGTCATTTCATGTGTGGCGGGGTGGCGACGGAAATGAGTAAAGGCAGACAGTATGAATTATGTACATGTGTATATATGTATATATCTGTGTGTGTATATATATGTATACGTTGAGGTGTATAGGTATGTATATGTGCGTGTGTGGACGTGTATGTACGTACATGCGTATGTGGGTGGGTTGGGCCATTCTTTCGTCTGTCTCCTTGCGCTACCTCGCTAACGCGGGAGACAGCGATAAAGTATAATAATGAAAAAGTAAATAAATAAATATATATATATATATGTATATATATATATATATATATATATATATATATATATATATATATATATATATATATATATATATATATATTGGGAGGTAAGTTTGAATGGAGGAAAAGTGGAGGAAGTGAAGTGTTTTAGATATCTGGGAGTGGATTTGGCAGCGGATGGAACCATGGAAGCGGAAGTGAGTCACAGGGTGGGGGAGGGGGCGAAGGTTCTGGGAGCGACGAAGAATGTGTGGAAGGCGAGAACATTATTTCGGAAAGCAAAAATGGGTATGTTTGAAGGAATAGTGGTTCTAACAATGTTATATATATATATATATATATATATATATATATATATATATATATATATATATATATATATATATATATATATATATATATATATAATTCTCACCCTTAATGGTTGTGCACTGCAGGAACATGACGATAGAAACAGTTATTTCAAGAGAGATCTGTGGATATCACGTGAGCAGTTCACTGTAAGAAAGTACACATAACCGCTCACTCATTAGTCATGACGCCGTTTAAAATATTTTTGTTTTCCCGTGATTTTTCGCCGTTTATCGCCTTTTGGAAGGTAGCGCCAGAAACAGCCCAACAGCAATTGCATTTGTTCGCTTGCGCTCCAGCTGTCCTGTGTAATAATGCACCGACACCACACAGCTCACCATCCGTGGTAGCCTAGCCCTACCCACCAGCCAGAGGTGTTCTGAGCGGTTTCATAGATTTTCTAAGAAAAAATTGGTATAAATTGTGTCTGTAAATAAATTTATTACCACTTCATTTCCCACTTGTCATGCAGAAATAGTTTTTGTGTTTATAAAGAAAAATATTATCAATATACACCTGACATTCATCATTTCTTATCATGGAATGTATTATGGACCCTTGTTGCTCTTCAACACTGCAGGTAGCAAGATATATTGAGCTTTGATATCTAAAGGAAAAACAAACTTCAATCAAAAACGTAATATAAAAGTCATAAATATTCTGTTCCTTCTTGAAACTGCTAATTTTGCCGACAGGGCGTCTCCCTCCTTACACTATCTTAGTACTTGTTATGGGTCCAGCACCTCACTCAGAGGGCTGTGTGGCTATGGTAGTTACTGGCTGTTTAAGGATTAATATGGTCCTTCTCTCGGTGGAGTCCACCTACATCCACTTTTTCCTCTCATCTTGTGATATCATATATTCCTCCGTCCATTTATATTCCTTACCTTCCAGTTTGTGTTGTGGGACGCATGTTCTCTGACGTACAACAACACTCTACCCTGTCAGCCGTCAGGCTTGAAAACATCATATATTATGTACGCCAATAAGGAATGACTAAGACGCAGGAACGACTTACGCAAAACGCCATTATCATGATTGCGGCCTCGTGGTGGTGGAGGTGGCCATACCCCGCGGGCGCCCTCCGCCATCACTTCACAAACCTACGTACTTAAATCAAGACTCGGGTTTGAACGTCGCTTTGAAAGCGATACAAATAAACCCACGTCGTACAAGAGGAATAATGATAATCAAGGCGGTAGTAATGAGGTCTGGAGTTATCCAAGGCGAGCAACGGCGACTGACGGGGAAGAATTACAATCGACCAGCAGCGAGGGACGGCCGCCATGATCGACCGACCCCGGCCTACAACAACAACAACGCCGCCACCTCCCTCACTCCGCTCCGACACCCGCTCCCCTTGCACGGATTTCCTCGATCACTGTCAGTGACAGGTTGTGGTGGACGGTACGCGCGTTGAAAGGTTTTTGAAGGTCAGGTAGACAGATGCGTCAGGTAGATGCTACCATGATGCATGGTTTTATACGATATAGTTCATGATTATGGCTATTGAGTTCTGGTAGTACATATAACATGTGCACGATGCGTCACAACCCCACATATGTTGTGCACAATGCGTCACAACTCCCCACACGTGTTGTGACAGAGTCTTACAGCAGACTGTAGTACCAGGCCCTGAGGAGAAACCTTTATATATTCATTTAGATATTTGAATATTTATTTACAAATTTAACATGAGACATTAACTTAGTAGATTAGAGATATATGAAGGCCTTTTCTTTGACAGTTCCTGGCGCACCTTCGCAGACGCGGGAAACAATGAACAATGAGGAAAATTCATTTCCAAAACACAACACTGAAGATTGACTCAGTCAAACATATTCTCAGAGTTTGATGTAATATCTTGTTATCACGTATCGGGAAAATTACCTTCTCATGAATGTACACAATCGCCCAAGTTGTACTACTTCATGTACGTACGTGTACGACCCTGGCCTGCTTCACACAGTCACAAGACGCGAGTGACCTGACCCATGTTGACGCGTCTCTGTGGGAATGACTTTGGACAGTAAATCTTGGGTCGGCGTTGATGTATTTGACCATTCGTTAAACATCGACCTATTTTCCCAGTTCGACCATCGACTTGCCAGCGTCCCAGCCTTTGTTTTATGAGTTGCTGACCTTAATGGTGGCCTCATGAGGGCTCCAGAAGGCTACACCTCCTCTTTCCTCCCTCAGGTGTTCAGACGGCGAGGCACACGGGGCTCAGTCGCTGCCCTGGGTGTCGAGGTGGGAAATATTCTCCTGCCGGAGGAGTGTCCACACACGCACACACACACACACACACACCTGAAGGAGGTGGCTGCCGATCTGGACCCTCCTGTGCCCACCTGCAGGTGGTGGCTCTGGGACTGCTGCAGGTGGTGCTGTTATGACCCCGTGGGGTCCTGAGTGTTGTGACCCCGTGCTAGTTTTTTGGAAGTGTCATCCCTGCGAAGTGTGACCCCCCTGTGCGATCCTAGAGGTTGTGACCCCGTGCGGTCCTGGGTGTGACTCCGAGCGATCCTGGGAGATATGACCCCGTGCATTCCTGAGAGACGTGACCCAGTGCGGCCCTGAGAGGTGTGACCGCGTGCGGCCCTGGGAGATGTGACACAAGACCTACCTAGCATCCTACAACTCTCCCAACCGGGCGCTGACACTGCCTCATCCCTGAGACCCGCCTCCTCCTCCACCACCTGAGCTTCTGGCTACCCTCCCTCCCACATGCCTCCCTCCCTTCCTGGCACCTGCAGGATGACACTGCGACATCTGTTGACGCTTCTGCTGATAACCGGTTAGTGCCAAGGGACCTGTGTGTGTGTGTGTGTGTGTGTGTGTGTGTGTGTGTGTGTGTGTGTGTGTGATTACTATGCGTGTGTTATGGGGGAGAGTTGCACACTTGTCTTGCCCCGTCTCTTAACGACACACACACACACACACACACACACACACCAGGATCACGGGACTTCTGTAAGGCGACGTCCAGGTCGTCTGGCTGACGGGGGTGATGATACGTACATAATGATCTGTTGTCTTCCACCCAGGTAGCCTCCAGGGGCTGACTCAACCTCCAGACGGAAAGGCAGGAGGCGCAGTGCCACCACTTTCTCCTCCTCCTGCCGGAGCACCTCCGCGCCTCCTTCGGGAAACGATGGGTCCTCCGGACGGCCCAGATCTGCTGACGGCCACATCCTCATCTGAGGCGCCTTCTGCAGCCACTACGGGAGTGTTGGTTTCCCAAGACAGCCCAAGGGCTTTCGACGCAGCCCTGTACGAGCCACGCCTCAACACCTTCAGACAACTGCCGGATCACACAGGCCCCCGGGACCTGGTCCCACCCACCACCGACAAGAGGGACCTGGAGTCACCGGCCAAGACGACCTCCACGATGGATCTACAATTGGCTTCCCCACAGAGGGCGGCGCGCCCCCCGGACGATGATGACCTCCCACTGGCCGCTGCAGGGGATCCGTCCGGCGCATCCCATCAGGCAGGTCCAGGGGCGGGGTCGGGTCGGGTGAGGCGCGGGTCACCCGCCCTAACACCCCCGCTGATAGAGCCCGACACCGGGTATTCCTCAGTCCTGGACACGCTCTCACCTCAAGGTAACGTTGTGGTAGAGGACGATTTTTTTTTTTTTTTTTTTCATACTTGATCGCCGTTTCCCGCACAAGCGATGTAGCGCTAGGAACTGATGAAGAAAGGCCACATCTGCTCACACTCAGTCTCTAGCTGTCATGTGTAATGCACCGAAACCACAGCTCCCTATCGACATCCAGGCCCCACAGACCTTTCTATGGTTTACCCCAGACGTTTCACATTCCCTGGTTCAATCCATTGCCAGCACGTTGACCCCGGTATATCACATCGTTCCAATTTACCCTATCCTGTGCACGTCTTTCACCCTCCTGTATGTTCAGGCCCCGATCGCTCAAAATCTTTTTCACTTCATCCTTCCATCTCCAATTTGGTCTTCCTGTTCTCCTGACACATATATCCTTTCTGTCAACCTTTCCTCACTCATTCTCTCCATAGGTCCATATCCTTTCAATACACCCTCTTTTGCCTCCTCGACCCCATTATTTTTATTACCACATGTTTCTTACCCTTTTATAATTCACTCGATCAAATCACTTCACACCACATATTGTCCTTAAGCATTTTCTTTCCATCACACCATCCTCCTCACAGTCTTATCTGTATCTCATTCCTTACATCCACATGATAATCTTTTGACAACTGTGTCTTCAAACATATCTATTTTTGCCCTTCCATATAATGATCTCTCTTTCCACACATTTTTCAGTGCCCCCAGAAGCTTCACCCGCTGACCCACCCTACGATTCCCTTCCGTTGAGATTGTTTGATTAGTTACCCTGTTCACTTTCAGGTATCTAAAACATTTCGCTTCCTCCTGTTTTCTCCATTCAAACTCACACCCAAAACAACCTGCCCCTTAATCTTGCTAAACCTAATAACGATGCTTTCATTCGCATTTACTCTCAACTTGCTTCTTTCATACTCTCTTACAAATTCAGTCACCAGCTTTTGCAGTTCTCATCTTAATCCGCTATCATTGCTGTATCATCAACAAACAACAATGGACACACTTCCTAGGCCCTCTTATCCACTCTCTCCAAGACTCTTGCATTCACCACCCTCACCACCCCATCCATAAACAAATTCAACAATCATGGTGACACTCACGTCATTTGCTCTCACCTTTTGCCATTCTGTAAATGCCTTCACCCTCTCAGTCAATACCCTCCCATATTATTTCCCAGGAATATTCAACAAACATATACCTCTGTAATTTGAACACTCACCTTTATCCCCTTTGCCTTTGTACAACGGCACTGTGCATGCATTCCGCCAATCCTCAGGCACCTCGCCATGAACCATACATTCACTGAATATCCTTATCAACCAGTCAACAACACAGTCACCCCCTCTTTTAATAAATTCCACTGCAATACCATCCAAACCCGCCGCCTTGCCAGCTTTCATCTTCCGCAAAGCTTTCACTACTTCTCTGTTTACCAAACCATTCTCCCTGACCCTCTCACTTCGCACACCACCTCGACCAAAGCACCCTACATCTGCCACTCTGTCATCAAACACATTCAACAAACCTTCAAAATATTCACTCCATCTCCTCACTTCACCATTACTTGTAATAACCTCCTCATTACCCCCTTCACCGATGTTCCCATTTGTTCTCTTGTCTTACGCACTTTATTTACCTCCTTCCAAAATATCTTTTTTAGTCTCCCTAAGATTTGATGATACTCTCTCACCCCAACTCTCATTTGCCCTCTTTTTCACCTCTTGCACCTTTCTCTTGACCTCCTGCCTCTTTCTTTTATACATATCCCAGTCATTCGCACTACTTCCCTGCAAAAATTGTCCTAAATGCCTCTCTGTTTCGCTAACGATCTTACTTCTTCATCCCACCACTCACTACCCTTTCTAATCTGCCCACCTCCCACCTCTCTCATGCTACAAGCATCTTTTGCACAAGCCATCACTGCTTCCATAAATACATCTCATTCCTCCCCCACTCCCCTTACGTCATTTGCTTTCATCTTTTTCCATTCTGCACTCAATCTCTCCTGGAACTTCTTCACACAAATCTCCTTTCCAAGCTCACTTACTCTCACCACTCTCTTCACCCCAACATTCTCTCTTCTTTTCTGAAAACCTCTACAAATCTTCACCTTCGCCTCCACAAGATAATGATCAGACATCCCTCCAGTTGCCCTTCTCTGCGCATTAACATCCAAAAGTCTCTCTTTCACGCGCCTCTCAATTAACTTGTAATCCAATAATGCTCTCTGGCCATCTTTCCTACTTACATACGTATACTTACCTATATCCCTCTTTTTAAACCAGGTATTCCGAATCAGCAGTCCTTTTTCAGTACACATATCTACAAGCTCTTCACCATTTCCATTTACAATACTGCACACCCCATGTACACCAATTATACCCTCAACTGCCACATCACTCACCTTTGCATTCAAATCACCTATCACTGTAACCCGGTCTCGTGCATCAAAACTACTAACACACTAACTCAGCTGCTTCCAAAACACTTACCTCTCATGATCAGGTGCATAGGCACCAATAATCACCCATCTCTCTCTATCCACTATCAGTTTTACCCATATCAATCTAGAGCTTACTTTCTTACACTCTGTCACACACTCCCACACCTCCTGCTTCAGGAGTAGTGCTACTCCTTCCTTTGCTCTTCTCTCTCACCAACCTCTGACTTTACTCTCAAGACATTCCCAAACCACTGTTCCCCTTTACCCTTGCGCTTCGTTTCACTAAGAGCCAAAACATCCAGGTTCCTTTCCTCAAACACCTTTTTTCTCGTCTTGGTTACATCCACACACATTTAGACACCCCAATCTGAGCCTTCGGGGAGGATGAGCACTCCTCACATGACTCCTTCTGTTTCTTCATTTAGAAAGTTAAGATACAAGGAGGGGAGGGTTTCTAACCCCCAGCTCCCGTCCCCTATAGTCGCCTTCTACGACACGCGGGGAATGCATGGGAAGTATTCTTTCTCCCCTATATATATATATATATATATATATATATATATGGAGAGAGAGCAAAAATAAAAAAAGTAGTTTCTTGATGCCTGATCCGTTTTGGTGAATGTTGGAGCGTCATACAATCCACTGTTGGTCTGCAGGAGACGAGAGCCTGACCCCAGCGGCCCCTGCCAGGGATAACAGGCCAGCCTCTCCCGCCGAGTCTGGCGACGACGGCGGAGGAGGAGCAGCACCAGCACCAGCACCACCAGGAGGTCAGGTCAGTGCCGCGGGTGGTCACGACCCCAGCAGTAAGGGAGGAGGAGACACCGGGGCGAGGAGGAAAGTGGGTCACAAGAAGTCGGACCAGCATATCCTGTACAACGACATCTTCAAACACTACAACAAGAAGATCCGACCCATCATCAGCCACGATGACGTCATCACCGTCCACTTCCAGATCGCCCTCTTCAACGTCCTCAGCTTGGTAAGATTATCCTCAGCTTGGTAAGATCATCCTCAGATGACCACCGAGAGGAAGTGGATTACAACCTAGAGGCCACCGGGTTACAACCTAGAGGCCACCGGGTTAATCTGGAATGTATGAAAAATATTATTGTTTCAACCACATCATCGGTGCGTGGCATTGGCTCCCACCAGAAGATGTTGACGAGAGCAACACTTTTGATGTTTCCAGAGCTAGGCTTTGATCCTCACTTGTTGCCCTCACTCCGGTATTGACTAATTCATTTCATCAGTTATCATAAGGCAGTGGTACGTCATGCTAGCCTTCTCAGTGGTATATCATGCTAGCCTTCTCAGTGGTATATCATGCTAGCCTTCTCAGTGGTATATCATGCTAGCCTTCTCAGTGGTACATCACGCTAGCCTTCTCAGTGGTATATCATGCTAGCCTTCTCAGTGGTATATCATGCTAGCCTTTTCAGTGGTATATCATGCTAGCCTTCTCAGTGGTATATCATGCTAGCCTTTTCAGTGGTATATCATGCTAGCCTTCTCAGTGGTATATCATGCTAGCCTTCTCAGTGGTACATCATGCTAGCCTTCTCAGTGGAATATCATGCTAGCCTTCTCAACCACTGGTTCTCTCCCTGGCTTTGTTGAGGTGTCATGGTATCATTGATGAACCCATGTCAACCTGCTTTGAGAGTGTATGGTAGCATTATTGTATCCTTCTTCAACCATCAGGAATGATACAGACATGGTAAATGGAGAGGCTGGAGGTCAAGTTTATCCTTAGTACTGTATATATAAAAGAAATATGGATGGATGCATGTCGTTGGTGATGGGATGAATGACATTTCATGTTTATTCTCCATTATGACTTCACTATGAAAACTTTTTTCAGGTTTATTAATCCTGCAAGGTATTTTTTTCTACCTGTTTTCCTGCCGTCGTGTGCCGGAGGGAGTGGAGGATGGGGGGAGAGAGAGCCTTATGACAACTATAAAAACTTCCTTCAGGCTTATTAATCCTGCAAGGTATTTTTTTCTACCTGTTTTCCTGCCGTCGTGTGCCGGAGGGAGTGGAGGATGGGGGGAGAGGGAGCCTTTGCTTTACTCTCCTTTTCCTCTACTGCTTACAAAGGGGAGAGGAGCGGGGGGGCTTTTTTTTTTTGTCTTCTGTCTTAGCTTTTAGGCCAGACGACTTTGCTTGGACCTTGAGTCTGTGATCTCTCTCTCTCTCTCTCTCTCTCTCTCTCTCTCTCTCTCTCTCTCTCTCTCTCTCTCTCTCTCTCTCTCTCTCTCTCTCTCTCTCTCTCTCTCTCTCTCTCTCAACACCTCCAACTATGTGCCACTTTATCGACCAATTGACCCCGTGCCCGTGAGGCGTTGCTCGCCACAACAAGTGGATTACACATCCAGAGCTGATCCAGATGTAGCCTGGGAACCCTTTCTCTCTCTCTGTCTCTTTAACACAAGCCTGGGTGAACCCACTGAAGACCCAGTACGTGTTCCTGATCTCCACGACCACTCCTCAACATACTCATTCTGATTCTAACATCTGCACTGTTTTTGCTCGCCCTTAGGATCCCCCAATCATGATCTTAAACTTATCACTTCCACCTGGGTAAATGTTTACCTCTGTTCTCCCCCACTCTCTCTGACACACCATCTTTGGGCACATAAGGACGGCTCAGTAGCCCCGCTTGCATTGCCTTTATATGACATTTCTCAGGACCATTTCTGCTTTGCCGATTGGAATCCCTCCAGCTGTGCTGTCCGTGTAGCGGAGATCTTCTTGGCTGGGATGAAGACCTACTTCCTTTCTTGCACTAAATTCTTTATCCTTTCGTTCATGGTTCTGACCTTAATGCTGTAATGGCTACTTTATCAGGGACAGAGCATCTCGTCTTTTGAAACTTTCCCCTCCTGAATGTGTCTCTACTTTCATTTCTACTTGGAAACGCTGGAAAAGAAAATATGCTGGCACTATGTCTCCTCGTCTTCTTCATACAGTGCATACTTTTCTTCTATTAATCACCACCAACAGCTGTTTAATCTAGCCTTTCCTTTCTTTCTGACCTGTTCATTGTATAGTTAACTTTCCCCTCCTTCCTCCTCACACACCACTTGTTCCTGTCCTCACACTGAACATAACTCCTCTCTTGATGTAGAGCACGACCCCTCTTCAGCTCGGCTGTACGACCCTCAGGCACGAGGCTTCGACCCTTGAAATATGATGGCGTGACCCTTGACCTGACTCTTCATTGTTGAGGTCATCAGTCACACTGAAGCAGTGAGTGTACGTTATGATGGGGCTGGTGGGGTGGTGTTAGCCCTACCCACTGTGGGGTAATGGTGGGTTCGTGTCAACCTTACCCACAGTGGGGTGCTGGTGGGGTTGTAGAAGGTCAGCCCTGGCCACGGTGGGGCGCTGTTATTAAAAAAAAAACCATCCATTCCGCCCCCCCCCCATATCCCCCCCTCAAGGTCACGAGGTCACAGACAATCCTATGGTAATGGCGTGACCCCGCCGGCAGGACTCGAAGAAGGGGGTGATGGTGACCAACACGGAGATGGTCATGACGTGGGTTGACCCGTACCTGACGTGGAGGCCCGAGGACTACAACCACACCACAGTTATGAGGGTCCTCTACAGTGACGTGTGGCACCCCGATGTTATCCTCTACAACACGTGAGTCACGCTGACAACACCTGAGTGACACCATCTGAGTGACAACATCTGAGTGATAGCATCTGAGTGACAACATCTGAGTATAGCATCTGAGTGACAACATTTGAGTGATAGCATCTGAGTGACAACATCTGAGTGACAATACCTCAGTGACAACACCTCAGTGACAACACCTCAGTGACAACACCTCAGTGACAATATCTGCGTGACAACATCTGCGTGACAACACCTGAGTGACACCACCTGAGCGACAACATGTGAGTGACACCACCTGAGCGACAACATCTGAGTGACAACACCTGAGTGACACCACCTGAGTGACAACACCTGACTGACAACACCTGAGTGATAATATTTAGAGTGTCAATACCTGCTTAACACCTGCTGGTCCTTCTGACCCTCCCTCATCCCACAGACACCACTCACATACCGACCCCTGCTCTAACCACTCTATATATAAACTAACCCTCCCGCCCACACGAACTCCCTAACGAGCTTGTTACCACCACCACCTGTCCCAGGGCCGATACGAGCTACGAGTCGTCCATGATCCACACGAACATCATCGTGAGCCACGACGGGACCTGCAAGTTGATGGTGCACGCCGTCCTCACCTCCGTGTGCGACATAGACATCCAGTGGTTCCCCTTCGACCAGCAGACCTGCAAGATGAACTTCGCCTCCTGGACCTCGGACATCAGCCAGGTAGTGCGAGGGAGAGAGGGAGGGAGACGGTAGCCAGGGGAGTGGAGATGGGGGAAGGGGGGGGCGGTAGGCAGGGGAGGGGAGATGGGAGGGAGAGACAGTAGGTAGGGGAGGGGAGATGGGAGAAACAGTGGGCAGGAGAAGGGAGATGGGAGACAGTAGGCAGGGGGGGGGGGGCGAGATGGGAGAGACAGTAGGGAGGGAAGATGGGAGACATAGTAGGCAGGGGAGGGGAGATGGGAGAGACAGTAGGCAGGGGAGGGGAGATGGGAGACAGTAGACAGGGGAGGGGAGATGGGAGACACAGTAGGCAGGGGAGGCGAGATGGGAGGGGGAGACAGTAGACAGGGGAGGGGAGATGGGAGACAGTAGGCAGGGGAGGCGAGATGGGAGGGGGAGACAGTAGGCAGGGGAGGGGAGATGGGAGACAGTAGGCATGGGAGGGGAGATGGGAGAGACAGTAGGGAGGGGAGATGGGAGAGACATGGCCAGGTGAGCGTCGTGTCGAGGGTCGTGCGGGAGATCGCTGTGACCTTCCTCAGGAGGAGGTTAGCGTCGCGAAGTGTTCCTTCTGCTGCTGCGGGACATTCAGGTCCTCCGTCGCTAGCCTGCCTGCCTGCCTGTGTGTATAGCGCGGAAGCTCAACAAAACTTGGTAGGGAAGTTATATGTATATATATGTATATGGAAGAAGGAAGTGTGGGTAAAGTGTGTTGCAGAGCACGATGTACAGTGTGGTGTGGGGTGTGTTGCAGAGCGTGGTATAGAGTGTGTTGCAGAGCACGGTGTACAGTGTGGTGTGGGGTGTGTTGCAGAGCGTGGTATAGAGTGTGTTGCAGAGCACGGTGTACAGTGTGGTGTGGGGTGTGTTGCAGAGCGTGGTGTAGAGTGTGTTGCAGAGTTTAGTATAGAGTATATTGCAGGGTATTGGGCTGCAGTTCTAACATGCATAACAGTACAGATATACAGGAGGATACAGGGGGATACAGGCAGATGCAGGGGCATACAGGGAGATGTAGGGGGATGCAGGGGGATACAGGGAGATGTAGGGGGATGCAGGGAGATGCAGGGAGATGCAAGGGGATACAAGGATACACAGGAGGATACAGGGGGATACAGGGAGATGCAGGGGGATACAGGGAGATGCAGGGGGATACGGGGAGATGCAAGGAGATACAGGGAGATGCAGGGGGATACAGGGATATACAGGAGGATACAGGGAGGTACAGGGGTAACCCTTACATCAGTGCCCACACACCAGAGCAACAGGAGGGTGAGAGAGGGAGGCCGTGGGCCGGGAGTCCCCGCCGTCGTAAACAGTTGTCGTGGTCCACAGATGAGGCTGCAGGTGGGGCCCTCCGACATCTCCCGCTTCCATCCCAACCACGAGTTCTTCCTCGAGAACTTCTACTCGGAGACCAAGAACGAGTACAACCCTTGCTGCGCGGAACCCTTCTCCAGTAAGTACGTCATCATCATCATCATCATCATCACCATCATCATCATAATCATCATGGCACTTATTTAGCTATATAATCTAAGGGGATTAATAATATGGCCGAACCAGCTTCGACAGCTCAGAACCTTCCCTCTCGACCCTCCAGGTCACATTGAAGACACGCCCATCAGCTGAGCGGTGTCTGGTCAAGGTGGATTAATCCTCATGGCTTAAAAAAAAGCATCAAATATCAGACACTGACGTTGTATGATGTTCAGGAATATATCTGTATTAGGCATATGACTCTTTAAGTTCCCTCACTGTGGGAGGGTACTTAGCTGAAGCCCTTTTTTGCCTTTCTAGGGTCACTTCAAGCCCCAACCCCTACTGCTGCTGCTGCTGCTAGCTCTGCCATTATTAAAGATTCCTCCGCCTCTCTCTCCCACACACACACACACCTCCCTCACTGCCACCTCACCCAGGAGAGTGCCTCACACCTCTCTCCTCCTTCCTCCTCTCCCCCACAGTGATCGTCTACCACATCCAGCTACAGCGGAGGGTCAAGTTCGCCCTGTTCTTCTTCATCGTCCCGGGCATCCTGATCAACATCTGTGGTGAGTGAGCCCCTGGCCAGAGAGGGAGAGAGAAGAGAGAGAGAGAGAGAGAGAGAGAGAGAGAGAGAGAGAGAGAGAGAGAGAGAGAGAGAGAGAGAGAGAGAGGGAGGGAGGGAGGGGGAGAGAGAGGGAGGGAGAGAGAGAGAGAGAGGGAGGGAGGGAGAGAGAGAGAGAGAGAGAGAGAGAGAAGCGCCGCTATTTCTGTCAGGAATGATCCCTCTTAATCACTGTCTTCCCTACATGTCTGCCGCTGCTCCGCCTCCTGCTGCTGTCCCGCCACCTGCTGCTGCCTCCGCCTCCTGCTGCTGCCCCGCCACCTGCTGCTGTCCCCTCGCCTCCTGCTGCTGCTGCCCCGCCTCCTGCTGCTGCTGCCCTGCCTCCTCCTGCTGCCCCGCTTCCTGCTGCTGCCCCGCCTCCTGCGGGCAGCTCTGCTGGTGTTCTCGCTGCCGTCGGAGACCGGGGAGAAGGTTGGCCTGGGCATCAACTCCATGTTGGCCATGATGGTCTTCCTCATGGCCATGACAGAGAACCTTCCCCCGACAGAGACCCTTCCACTAGCTGGTGAGCGCCCCCCTCCCCCCTCTCCCCCTGTGGTGCCCCGTTGCCCCCTACTGGTATGATTACATCTGGCATACGTTCCTGTACTGCTGTAATGACCTATATGAACACCTGTTATCGTGACCTGACTGACCTCCTCTTCTGACCCCTTGCCATCCAGGTGTGTACTACGGCGTGTGTCTCATCGTCTTGACCTTCAACATCGTCTTGTCAGTGTATGTACTGAACCTGTCCTACACTGGTGACCGAGGTCACCAAGTTCCGCTCTGGGTCAGGTCAGTGTCCTCCATCAGGTAAGATAGGTCAACAGGTCCTTGAACACGACCCTTATGCTCCGTCTCTTGACCTGACCATCATAGGTCAGCTCGTACCGTTCATACCCAACTGTTGTTGTATTGTTATGCTCTAGGGATTAATCCCATTTTCTACAGTAGTATTTAATCCCATTTCCTACAGTAGTAACTTATTGAAAGTAATTCTTAATGATCAGACACACACAAAATTCTTGGGCTGGTGCACGTCAAACAGCCAAATACATACATGTAAATATGCACGAACATTCGTCATGCATTCCACTCACACAAACCCAAATACCGTATCATGACACACCATATGTTGAGGCAAATAGATAAACAGAGACACAGAAAGACAAGACAAAGAACAATAATCACACAGGGAAACAGACATTTGAGTCTCACAGCTCACGGTCCTACTCGAGCTGTGTGTATTTCGAGGATGTGGTCAAATATGTGAGCTGGCGGACACCACTAGCTAGCCCATTCTCAATGTGATTTTGGACTTTCGACCGTAGCGAGAGGTTGTTCAACACTCGTAGTGGTTCGCCTCGTCTCTCTTGCACCTTCTCTACCATCATACGACCTTGTAAACTTTGTGTGTGTGTTCAACATTGACTACATCCTCTTTCTGTTTACATAACTCCTCCACCGCTGGTTTTAAATTCTTGTTTACATCTTTTATCATAAGCTTCTTGTTTAAGTTCGTATTACGTCCTCTGGTTGTACTACCACCCCTTCATCTTTCAAAGAACTCTTTAATGTCTTTGGTATAAATTTGGTTTTGATAACCTCTGGTTTTGTGATCAGGTCACTGCTCTCTCTTCTATCTTCCATGGTGGGTAAATATAAGGTTTCGAAAACCTTTCCTGTAACTGAGCTCTCTTAAAAATAGTAACATCTTTGTTGTCCTCCTCTAGACCTTTTTAGGAGCTCTCTGTGCTTCTTGAAGCATATTCATGTAGCATAATATTCTAGTTGTGGTCTCATGTAGCATATGAACAGCTGGCTGAATATTGCCTTAAATATTGGAAGATATTCTAATATTTACGAACAGAGACTTGGTCTCCATTACTGTCCTCCTGATGATGGGAACTCTGGTGACACAGGCTGGCTGCGCGGAGTGTCGTCCCGCGGTGCCACCCGTAGTGCGTGTGAACACCCCTGACACATAGTCATCCACGACCCATCGCCTTCACCAGTAACAAGTGCACACGAGAGGAAGAAGGTCTCATACACATACACGCACGTGTACACATGCATACATACAGGCACGTGTTCACATGCATACATATAGGCACGTGTACATACATATATAGAGGCACGTGTATACACATCCAACGCACATTGAACTTGAGATCTTTTTTTCTTAATCAGTTAACTATATCGATCATGACCATCCCATTTTGTCACGTCTGTAATACCTCGATCGTGTATTTTCAGCCTAATAGCCACCTCCACCTAGTAAATCTTCATATATCTATATATTTACATATATTATTTCCTTTTGTATGTAGATATTACACAGATACACACACACACACACACACACACACACACACACACACACACACACACTCTCTCTCTCTCGCTCGTCTGGAGGATGTGTATACCATTGCCGTGACCACAGTTGTAGTCATGACTGAGTGTGTGGTGTGTCCGGCAGGTGGGTGGCGGTGGTGTCCGCCCGGCTCGTCCAGATGAAGATCCCGGAGCTGATCCGCCAAGCCTGGGAGCTGGACCTGGTACGTTGATGGTACACCCTCCCTCTGTGTCCTGTACACCCTCCCTCTGTGTCCCGCACACCCTCCCTGTGTGTCCCGCACACCCTCTCTCTATGTCCCGCACACCCTCACTCTTTGTCCCGCACACCCTCCCTCTGTGTCCTGTACACCCTCACTCTGTGTCCTGCACACCCTCACTCTGTGTCCCGTACACCCTCCCTCTGTCCTGTACACCCTCCCTCTGTGTCCCGTACACCCTCCCACTGTATCATGCTGCCACGGGAACATTTAATGATCTCTGGACAAAAGCCCATTGTTAATTGTTGCTCAACTACTTGCATAGTCTCGTACATATTGTCTTGTTCCTGTAACCCAGCCTGACCTGGGATTGTGTGCTGTAGCGTGACCACATCTGACTCTCTCCCTCAGGAGCAGGTGGTGAAGAATGACCGGGTCAGGCCCTTCGCTGACGAGGACGATGACCCAGTAGCCACGGACCTACACTTCAGGGTCGTCAAGGTGGAGGCTACTGCTGCCGTAGAGGGAACGGCGATGTTCAAGGGTGAGAGACTCGAAGTCTTAAAGCCACACCGCCTGGCTTGGGACCTTGGGTCTGTGTGGTCTGTGTTACTCTTATCTCGTCCTTGACGCATCTTAGCTCCTTGACTCTAACGGTGCCATCCTTAAACATAACAATACGGCCATTTACCACGAACGACCCTTGGGTGTCATGCCCTGGCCTTTGATGTGAGCCTTCAGGGTCGGCAGAAAGGCCAGTCATCATACCCAAGGGCTGGAACAGTGGTGGATCGTATACCGTCTTGCTTGAGGGTCATGCTACTGTAACACATTCTTGTCAAGAATCGTTTTCTCTTAAGCTACTGTCCCATCCTTACCAACTGCCTGGCACCTTCCAGATGCGTACCAGCGACGGTCCCTGGAAGCTCTGGAGGGAATCCATCGCCTGCTCTCGGAGCGGAACTCTGAGGACAAGGCCAACAGCAAGAGGTCCCGGCTGGTGGAGGAGTGGAAGTTCCTCTCGCGGGTCCTGGACCGGAGCCTCTTCATCATCTTCGGCATCATCACCCTCCTCTTCAACGCCATCATCCTGTCGCAGTCACCCTACAGTGAGCAGTTCGAGTACTGTGAGCAAGGCGCGGGGCTCTGCGACAATGACTATTCCGAAGACTACTCCTTCCCGTCTCCCGTGGGAGGAATGCATTAGACGGAGCCAACACCTCACCAGGCAGGACGCTGGCGTGGCCTTCCCGCTCCACCTCCCGAGGAACATCACAACCTGGAATCAAACTGAGCACATCAAGGAAGCAACACTACCACGGAGGCACTTGCTGAGCTTTCGTGTGTACTGGTGGAAGAAGAGAGTCAAATTGAGACCACAGAGGATCAGGAGAAAGAACGTACATGACAGTAGGCTGTCAAGAGACAGTGTTACTGAGGAATGTCATTGTCTTGTGATCATCAGCAATGTTCTCCCGTCATGTAGCAGTGTTGTAATGCTACGTTGCTTAGTATCTGGTGGCGCTGAGGACATACGGCGTCACACATACAACTGGAGTTATCTGTTTACCTTTTCCTGGCACGTTATGGGACGAATGGTTGATGACTTACTGATGATGACTGGGCAGGAAACGCTCCGGGTTATTTGGAAAGGTAAACACAAGCAGACAGCGAGGCCAGTGGCAGCAGGTGAGGCGATATAATGTAAGGGAACAGGACGGCCATGAGTAGAGATACATATGAGGACAGGATGAGAGGAGGGTGTAGGTGTAGAGGGTACTAGACCCCTGGGATGATGGTGTACGTAGGTTTACAGCGTACTAGACCCTGGGATGATGGTGTACGCAGGTGTACAGCGTACTAGACCCTGGGATAGTACAGCAAGGGACGCCCCTTCAGTGCACATATCTGTACGTCAGTCCAACATGCATTGAATTTGTGTAATGTGTACCTGTCCTTACTGTATGGGAGGCTATTTTGCACTCGTGGGTCCTCATCTCTTGCGTGTGTGTGTGTGAGAGATGTTTATTTAACAAACACGTCCTGTTCACCTCTGTGACTTAACCCAGTCATCACTCTACAGTGCCTATATGTTAACGCAGACCCAACCAGTAAAATGTGTCTGTATATTCTGTACATGTCAACCTCAAACCACAACCTAACTTGTATATTACTGTAATGTGCATGTATCTACCGAATATATAGGGGCGCCAGCCAGCCCCATCATATTCACCATTAATTGCAAAATTCTGTATTCTTGAATTAGTCGAGTGTCTGTAATGTCTTTGCCCAGGCTACAATGTGTGGCTCGTTTATAAATAAAAAGTTTTGAAACTGGTTCGAACGTATGGAATACTAGGAGAATGGTCACAACGGTCAGGGATATGGGTAGGGTGGGAGATGATTTGCTGTAAATCATTGAGAATGGAAAACGTGAGGGCTTCATCCCTACAGCCTCCGTATGGGAGGAATTCAACCATTCCCTATGGTGAACGTTGAAATCCCCGAGGTAGAGGATCTCGGCTTGCGGGTGAGATGATGATGTCACGTCTCATGGCAGGTGTTTAGCTAGTCGAAGAAAGATACCAAATTTGTAGAATTAGGAGAGCAATTGGCGAAACAGAGGAAAAGTGTGGAAGTAGGAAGACAGACCTTGAGCCACATAACATCGAAGTTTGGACACTGAAGGTCCATGAGGCGTGCAACTGGTGAGTTGATGTTGGACTAAGCACAAACACCACTTCTGAACCGGATCGTGATTGGAGCTTATAGTTAAATATGGAAAAGGGACAAGTGAGAACATCATTAGACAACTGTGTGTCAGACAGTAGTAAGAGATTAGAAGACGTACCAGACAGAGGATGTTCAACTGAAGAGAGGTTACTAGTGAGATCACGAATGTTGGTATAGTGAACAGGAAAAGAGAGGAAGGTCTAACAGAGAGGGAACGGTCATTACAGGACCCGGTACTACAACTGTCAGATCCCTCTCTCTCCCTCCATTTAATCCTCTGTTTATACTTTCCGCTCTCTTTATCTCCTCTGCCCCCACACCCCTTTCCTCCTTAAGGCCAACCTCAGGGCCTGGCCCAACCCTATACTACTGAAGGCGACCTGCATTCCATCCCTCAACTCATGGACCAAGGGCAATACCTTCTCAGCCCCAGGGCCAGGAGCGGCTCCGAACCAGTCCTCCGGCCAGGGACGGCCCCATTCCAGTATACAGGTCAGGGTTGGCCCCGTTCCAGCTCCAGGGCCAGGGGCGACATTGTACCAGCTCCCGGGCCATGGGTGGCCCTATTCCAATATCCGGGCCAGGGGCGGCGCCAGTCTACTATTCATGATTCCATGCAAGAGGAAGGAAGGCCGTGGGAACGACTGCCGTCCTCTTGGCGGGTCTAAGGTTACCCTAGCAGGAGGAACTGCAGGTTACTCCAGCAGGAGGAACCACAGGCTACCCTAGCAGGAGGAACTGCAGGTTACTCCTGCAGGAGGAACCAAAGGCTACCCTGACAGGAGGAACTGCAGGTTCCTCCAGCAGAAGGAACATAAGATACACCAGCAGCAGGAGCGACGCCCTCTACTATAACGCTATACTTCAGGAAGCCACAATCGTTCATTTTGACACCTTGGAATCCGCTCGGTCTGGCGTACTCGATGGTCGTGCCCTCGTGCTCGAGTCGTACCTAAGAGTCGTGCTCAAGACATTCAGGAACACATGTATATATATGCTAAAAGGGTCGTGCTCAAGGGTCGTACTATCGTGCTCAAGGGTCGTACAGTCGTGCTCGTGTCGTACCGTCGTGCTCAAGGGTCGTACCGTCGTGCTCAAGGACTTAAACCTTCCCAAGCTGTGCTTCAGAAAACTAACATTTGCATTAGCCCATTTACCAGCGCTTTGGGCATGAGCCTTTAACAATCGTTACGGGCCTGGGGAACGAGTGGTCCTCGCCGATACGTCACACATAATAGCCACATGACTGGCCACCTAGTTTGGCATAAGCACCAGGCTGGGGCCGGCAGCATCACGGAACAGCGAATATATCGAATCGATATCAATCATTTTACTCTTGTGTGTGATTGGTCTTGCCCGGGACCAATGAGAAACCCGTCTCCTCAGGAGGAGCTCCCCCAGAGGCACGCATCTGAAAGCCATGAATATTAGAATTTCAGAAAACGGTGTTCCGGGAATGAGAGAGAGGCGGGTGTACGAGCGCGGTAGGTCGGGGGCCAGACGCGCGCCGGCAGCAGGCGAGGAGGACACCGCTACCAGACACTCAATATCTCATCCAAGAACCGGGTTCACAGATGTTCCGGAACTCTTTAAGAATTATGAGTCTTCTGTGAAGTTTATTGAGGTACATTACCGTGATCCTCCGTCACCATGGATGGATGGTTTTACTGAACATATGAATATATGCACTCGTATGTTGCCTCCGGGTTTCAGAAAACGGGACACAGAAGTGGGTGACTAAGTAATAAGTGGACAATACCTTACCACGGAAGTGCCAACTAAACTCCGTTCTATACTCATTATTTTTTGAGGTCAAACATCGCTGAAGTGGCTCCTTCTGTGTCAGGGACGCGGCGGGATATGGTTCTCAAGGACATGTCACACTCAGAGCTTTGAAAACCACGCAAGAGGAAGTAGCGGCAAGTCTTCGGCAGTTCTAGAAGGAGAGGGAGGCGTTGCTGCAACATGGCGGCGTTCCCTGCTAGCTGGGCGACGGTCTTACTCCTCATTGCAGGTAAGTCCAGCCATCCTTGCCCTCCCACCTCACTCTGGCAACAGGACGTCATTAACGGTTCATTCCTGACCTGAATCTGATGGTGAACTCAAGGTTGAAAATCCCAGTGCACTTGACAAAGTAAGTAATGACTGGTCCTGTCTGTAGCTCTGTGTTCTTGACTGGTCCTGTAGTTCTGTGTTCTTGACTGGTCTTGTAGTTCTGTGTTCGTGACTGGCCCTGTAGTTCTGTGTTCTTGACTGGCCCTGTAGTTCTGTGTTCTTGACTGGCCCTGTAGTTCTGTGTTCTTGACTGTCCCTGTAGCTCTGTGTTCTTGACTGGCCCTGTAGCTCTGTGTTCTTGACTGGCCCTGTAGTTCTGTGTTCTTGACTGGTCCTGTAGCTCTATGTTCTGACTGTTCCTGAAGTTCTATGACGCCACTGGTACTGTGGCTCTATATTCTTAACCACTCCTCTTTCTGTGTTCTTCTGACTGGTACTGAAGCTCTGTCTTGATTAGCTCTGTAGCCTTATGACTTGACTGATCCTATAGCCTTGTGACATTGATGGACCTGTAGTTCTATATCCTGACTGGTCCTGTAGCTCTCTGCTCTTCTGACTGGTCTTGCAGCTCTATAACCTGATTGGTCCAGTAGCTCTAGTACATAACCGGTCCTGTAGCTGTACGTTCTGACTGTTCTTGTAGCACTATGCTCTTTTGACTGGTCCTGTAGCTCTAAGTTCTTCTGAGTGTTCCTAATACAACTCTGTTGTTATGACAATTTGTTCATGTTTTATAGACGTGTTATTACTTGATGTTCTCCCATCGTTTTATTACTTACTGTACGTGTTCTTCCGTGTTCTCATTACTGAATGTTCATGTTCTTCTGTGTTCCTATCACTTGCTTTCCTTCCACGATTTTTTTTGCCACCAGCTCGCATCGTGTTCTCATGTCTCACCGTTCTGTTCTGTTATTCTGTTCTGTTGTTGTGCCCTGAGCACGACGGTTATATACATAACATGCAACATGAACCCACGGGAACCCCAGTAGGTACTGTACAGGAGGGTGGAACCTCTGCTCCACGTCAGTGTGTACGTGTCCTTGAGTACGCCACCGGTGCAACCCCCTCCCAGGGGTAATGATGGCCTAGCCTTTCATCATGGTCCATAAGGGCCGGACCTTCGTACCTAAAGTGGTTTTAAGCAGGGTGAGAAATATCTTGTGGCCTGCAGTCCACGTGTGCCACGAAGGCATATGTTGGTTCGTATCTTAGTTACTTTAGTAAATAATCTTATTTCAAGTTTCATCCACACCTCAGGGGAAGCACACACACACACACACACACACACACACACACACACACACACACACACACACACACACACACACATACACACACACACACACACCCACACACACACACACACACACACCCACACACACACACACACACACACAAGGATCAAAGATAAAAAGAAAGGACACGTACAGACTCAGGACTTGGATGGCTGATGGGCGTGGGCCGGATCCGCCCAGGCAGCTACCCATGACAGCTGTCCAGCCTGCAGTGTACACGTAGCTCTTCTTCTACCTGTGTGGTGAGGAGGGAGAGGGAGGTTTAAGCCTTGCTAAACCATGGAAACAGTCTTTCAAAGTCTCCATCTTTCCGCTGCGTTATGATCAAGTTTCCTCGCCACATCTATGAGTGATTAATGTTCTTGTCGGAGAGTCTCAGACAAACTTCATCATATTCATGGCAGTGTGCAGCTGGAGCAGCTGTCTCTCCCTGCCGTGTTAACTGGTAGGTAATTAAGTTTACCTTAAAGATCATTTCTTTCCCTGTTCCAGGTAGAATAAAAGTCTGATGAGTCCGAGATTAAAGGCAATTCACTGTCTCTGTTGTTCGTACACGAAGTTTTCAATTCATGTAACATATTTTCTATTCTTTCAGCATGCCAGGGAGTTAGCTGTGCTCGATTGTGTACCGAAAAGTTGATTTGCAGGCTGTGCCAAAGCAGACGGGTACTGGAGACATTTCAGACTACAGTGGTTGAATGAATTAATGTTCTAACCCCACAGAGTAGATGTCCTCCACTAAATCTTTTAAGACCAACTTACTGGGTGTGTCACGGACTGACCCTTGCATCGTTCAGGGAGTGTGGGTTGAAACACCCTCAGCTAATCTCTTTCCTTTCCCAGCAGGCGAAACAACCTCTTCCAAGTAGTGTGACGAGGTGGTCAGCGCTCCAGATGTATGCATTTTTCACCCCTAGCGAGGAAATGTTGGAAATATTGTACCAATACTTGAGAAAAGTGATTGGGAAAATCACTGAGGAGGAGTGTGGCTCAGTAACGCGTGGGGGGGCTGTAAATACGTTCATCAATTCGGACGAAGTGACATCTAAAATTAAATGGTTTACTTTTCTACTAAACGGTACTTCGGGAGGTGTATCCTTTAAAAAACGAATAACAGATGTACGATGATAATGATAACATTTCATTGTTTATCAGTCGAAAAATCACACGGTGAAGATATATTGAAATGAACAATTTCGACTTTGGGGATCTTTACTTAGGAATAGGGAGAAGGGAAAGGGGAGTTAAACAGTTTAATGTGCACATATTTTCATGTGTGATAAATCACATAAAACCATGGCATTTCATGCGATCCATTAACATTTTGCAAATGTGTCATAGCACATACTTCCCATATTTTCTATGTGGGGCTGGAGGTTCATGTGTTGCGATTGAGCCTGTGTCCCCGGAGACAAGTAACGTACTCAAGTACGTACTCAAGTACGTACACTGGCGAGTTATGTGTGTACATTACATCAGTTGTGTACAATACATTATCTGTGCTACATCAGCTATGCCTCAACAGCGTCAAGCCTGTCATGTAGAAGCTACAGAGCTTCGTGTGCTGATATGAGAAGCTGAGGGTGAGGTGTGGAGACAATGATGTCAATGGTAAAAATGCCTAAGTATTTTCGAAACATCTCATTAAACCACTGTAGAGTTTAGTGGCAATGTCACCGTTTGTGTATTTACGGTTTGTGGCAGTGTTACTACTGTGACTGTATGAATACTGATGTTTGTACGTTGGTGGAGTAGTGAGTATGATGGTGTGTGTGTGTAAGATGGCAGTGTAGTGTTACGTATACTGTTGGGTATGTCACGGGTGGAGGCTACACGTCAGACGGGTGCGCTCGAAACGTGTTCGAAGTTGAACTACGCATGTCTTCGTTTACTGTCCTTTAGGGATAACTTTAGATAGAAAAGTTAAGAAAATATAGCTATAGCCAGAGAGTTGATAGATATTGTAGATGGGCGTACATAAATACGATTGATGCCTGACTCTGAATGGATGGTTTGCAGGTAAATATAAACTACCATATGATTTGAAACATTGGTGTTTTGGGTGGGGTTCATTTTCGAGGTGGTTCTTTTGCCGACAGATATGATATCTATGTTTCGTCAAAGGTGGGTCGTATTGGCATTACGCCGACATTCTTATTCCTGGATATATGTGGCTGTTTCAGGTCTTTTTGAGGTAGTTAGGCTTTAGGTAGTTAGGGTCGACTCTGTGATGGAGCTCTCTGGTTGGGGGTTAGCCAAGGTTAGTAAGTTTGGCTTTTAACCTCACACTTTCCCCTATCTTCAAAATAGCGTTAGATGGGGGTACCCCACAGCTTTGGTGGACTCGTTGAAATTTAGATTCGTCTTTTCGCTCACCAGAAATGTTATCTGTACAAATCTCGATTTTTTTTTTTTTTTAGCACAAAAGGAAAGGAGACAATATTATTACCTATATGGTAACCCATAGACGCCGATATTTCAAAAATTTTCTTTTTCCACATTCTACAGGTGATGATGAGGATTTTGGGGTGCACTGGTAAGAATTTAAAAGAAAAATTGAGATTATACAGCCTACTGCCTCCACAATCTTTGTTACACGTTCACAAAAATAAATCAGACATTGAAATTTGCGTTGTTATACCATGAATTAAGGATAAGTTGTTGTACTTTGCGTTATTATAATGAGTCTTCAAATAGTGAAGACGCAACTTTTGATAACGAGGAGAGAGAGAGAGAGAGAGAGAGAGAGAGAGAGAGAGAGAGAGAGAGAGAGAGAGAGAGAGAGAGAGAGAGAGAGAGATGAAGTATATATTAGCTCCGCGCGGGCAGAGTGACTCGGGCCCGAGAAACCAGCTAAGTATTTAATCACATTAAAATTAAGTCTCTATCGGTTTCCGATGTGAAGGGTAAAGGCCACGACGAGCAATAATAATACCGGCATAGTTAAACCTTTCAGTAAAGTACGAGTTTCTGGGAGAGAAAAAAGAAAAAGAATGACGTATCCTTTTTGCAATAATGTGGCAGTTTGAGCACAATATTCGTGAGGTAAGCATATACATAACCATCGATAACTGATTTACTGTTTTATCGACGCTGGGAGCAGCTGGCTGGTACAGGTGACCAGCCTTCCGTCGTTTTTTCTAAGTCGTCTCGTTCTTAAGCCCTCCCTTTTTTTTTTTTCTAATTTTTTCGTCCACATTGATACGAAAGTCCGCTTTTCATTTGTACCAGTCATTGAAGATTTTGCATCTTGGTCTGCAAGACCATTCAATGGAGTATGCCACATATTATAATTCTGACGAGAAAGCACGATTTTTCTTCCATCTTTGAAGTGTTTCATTTATGGCACTACCCCCTTGTACACCTGTTGCTTTATTTTGAGCACTATGGAAGCTTTCTGAGCCTGTTCTTGATCGACTTTATGGGATTGTGAGTTTTGATTCCGTCGTGTATTGAGGTTGTGGTGGATGAACTCGTGGTGACTCGGCTGGAGATGAGCTGGTGCATTGTTTTAACTTTCTATTTGATCATGTTTGGATAATCATTATGATTCATTATTGCCCGTGATTTTGTCTATAAAAGTTAATGGATAAGATTGGTCTGGGTTTGTGTAGTTTATTGTAGGTTTGGTTTAGAAAAGATTGTTCTAAATTTTTAGTTTATTGTAGTAGTTAGGTTATGAAAAGATTGTTTTAGGTTTGTGTTGTTATTTTAGTTTAGGGTAGGTTTGTGTAGTTTATTGTAGGTTGTTTGGTTTATGTAGTTTATTGTAGGTTAGGTTTGTGTAGTTTATTGTAGGTTAGGTTAGGTTTGTGTAGTTTATTGTAGGTTGTTAGGTTTGTGTAGTTTATTGTAGGTTAGGTTAGGTTTGTGTAGTTTATTGTAGGTTAGGTTAGGTTTGTGTAGTTTATTGTAGGTTAGGTTAGGTTGTGTAGTTTATTGTAGGTTGTTAGGTTTATGTGATTTATTGTAGGTTAGGTTTGTGTAGTTTATTGTAGGTTAAGTTAGGTTTGTGTAGTTTATTGTAGGTTAGGTTAGGTTTGTGTAGTTTATTGTAGATTAGCTTTATGTAGTTTATTGTAGGTTAGGTTAGGTTTGTGTAGTTTATTGTAGGTTAGCTTTATGTAGTTTATTGTAGGTTAGGTTAGGTTTGTGTAGTTTATTGTAGGTTAAGTTAGTTTTAATTTTATCTTATTAAGTGTTACGGAAAATATCCTGGTCGTGCTATTTTTTTTTTTTTTTTTTTTTACCTCTTGCATTATAGATTCATCTTGATATACTTTTAAGACTTAATGTGTGTTTGTGTATACTTTTATGTTCATGTACTGATCCTTATGTGTATGGGTCAGGAGTCCATATTTCCGACCTCCCCGTCTGTTGTGCCTTGCCAGCCATCCCGGTTCTCCGAGTACTCGGCCAGGGGCTGCAGGAGAACGAACCCGCCTCACCGGAACACCGGCTCTTCAACGACCTCTTCTCCAAGTACGACAAGCGCATTCGTCCCGTGCTGAACCCGACGGACGTCTCCTACGTCTTCTTCGAACTGTCGCTCTTCAATCTTCTGTACGTGGTGAGTGACGGGCGGGGCAGTGGTTGGTCCTCCTAGCCTTACAACGCTTCTGTCAGTCAGCGTGAGGAATATCTTAGCTTGTAAAGTGAAGTGAAGCCGATATGTCCATTGAATTGTCCACTAGATCCAGTATGTCCATTGAATTGTCCACTATAACCAGTATGTCCAGTGGTGTATCCACTATAACCAGTATGTCCAATGGCGTATCCATTATAACCAGTATGTTCAACCTTTCCGCAGAACACACAGAAACAGAAGATCACGACCAACTCCGAGGTCATTATGAAGTGGCTGGACGTATACTTGAAGTGGGATCCGAAGGAATACAACGACACCTACACCATCAGGGTACCTTACGAAGAGATCTGGTACCCTGACGTCATTATGGAGAACACGTAGGTAGTGCCGCTCAGGTAGCGATATTACAGTTGAGTTACCCCTCATAGAGCGGGCTGGCCGCGCCTGTTTTCTGTTATAATAAGTGGTTGTTTGGCGGAGGGGCCTAAAGTATTTAGCGAGATGCATTTAGTTTGAAAGGTGGGGTCTCTCTCTCTCTCTCTCTCTCTCTCTCTCTCTCTCTCTCTCTCTCTCTCTCTCTCTCTGATTACTCATTTTCCTTATTTCTCCCCCTTCATCTGTGTTAACTTATCCTGTTTCACAACATTCAAATGATTTCCCCATCTGTGTCTCCACTGATATTTCCCCTATCCCCTTCGTAAGACTTTCATGTTCTTCTTCCCTTAGCCTCCCTCGACATGGATCTAGTCACAACTGTTTGGTCATTGTATGTGTCCATATTGTATACTTTGATATCATTTATACCAGTTATATTCATATGATCTCGTAGTGGTTGGACGTGTCGCTCTGTGCCCAGTTGGTCAGGTCAAGTAAGGTCACCGTCAGCCAGTAAGCCACCAAGGTCACAGTGTAATGCCATTGATAAGTGATTCTATCACGTTAAACGTTCCTTCACTATAATTTAATCCATTAACCCTTCAGTGTACATTTTGTGTGCTCTATTTTCTATATACTACATTGTCACCAGCTTCTAGCCACCCATGCAGTACATCCTGTAGTCCAGGTTTTATTAGGGACTTTATGACAGCAGTGGGCAGACGTAGCGTACAGAGGTTGTTTTGTGTAACCTGTAGTTACCTGGAAGAGAAGTTCTGTGTAACCTGTAGTAACGTGGAGAGAAGTTCTGTGTAACTTGTGGTTACCTGGAAGAGACGTTGATACAAAGGGAAGAGATACCGAGTTTGAAAATGGCGCTTCCTGACCTGACCCCGTTTTATCTTCCCTCCAGCGCCTACTGCTCCTCCTCCATCCTGGTGTGCCACCCCTCCCTTCCTCCTTCCCTCCCTCGCTCTCGCACCCTCCCCATACAACGTCCCCTCCCATAGCCGTCCAGTGCCCACGACATGCCCCAACCCCATCCACCCGGTGGTACCCATTCCCCACAGGTTGTGCTCCCCACGGCCCCTCTTAAACCTAATCTTGTTCACCCGCCACCTCCCCCCACACCGGCCACCTCCCCTTACCCCTCACCCAATCTGCCAATCTCGTCCCTCCATTAGCACACACACACACACACACACACACACACACACACACACACACACACACACACACACACACGCGCGCGCGCGCGCGCGCGCGCACACACTCATCCGCCCAAATTCCAAAATCGCCTCAAAGATCAAATTGCCTTACAACTACAAGGGAAAACTTTCTGTTGGAAACCCGGTAGAGGTCGTTGTGTTGACCGCACCAAACGAGTGGTTGAGGTCAGGTCGGGTCATATGACCGTGTCAGACAAGGGATCTTAAAAGAATCTATTGATATATCAGTAATGAAAAGCAAGGAGTGAAATAGCACCCTTGGTAAACGAGGATCGGGAACCCATTATGGATGTGAAAGGCATAACAACAACCATGAACAAGTCGTTCTGGTTTGTTTTTACACCAGAAAGCAACGACGCGAATTTTGAGTCTGATGAATAGCACTCATACGATACAAGACTTTACGGTCGTGGTTAGACACGTACTCACACAGTTCGTTATAAGATGAAGGCTAATGAAAGCCCAGGTGTTTTTGGTGTCTTTCCATGAGTGATTAAAAGCACGAAATTGCCAGACCGTTAACTCATATTATCAATAGATCTCTTCAGGATGGGATAGTCCCACAGGACTGGAGGAGACTGACAGACGTCACTCCTGTATACAAAAAGGGAAGCAGCGAATTACCTGTTAATTATCGTCCTATTAGCCTCACATCAATTATATGTAAACTTCCGGAGTCGATTATTATCAGATGTAGAATCGTAACCTATCTGGAACAACGCAGCCTCTTCCGTAATACACAACATGGTTTCAGACGACGTACATCATGCCTTACAAACCGACTTGAATTTCATCCTACATCACTCAACATCCACGACAAGACAAAGCAATGAATATATATGATATTTCTGGACTTTCCAGAAAGCATCCGACAAAAGTCCTTCACGTTAAAGCAATGCACACAAAGTCCGGGCCTTATGGATTACTGGTGGCATAGGATGTGGTGTAGAAACCTGGTGACGTGATAGGAAGCAGAGAGGGTCGTAATGAATGGGGGGGAAGAATCATCCATCTCCCGTGGGCACCCGTGACATGTGGAGTCCCCCAAGGATCCGTACTTGGGCCTATACTTTTAAAAGATTTATATCAACGACATTGACGCAAAGATCGGCAGTGCCATGTTAACTGAAGAAGACAAGCTAATGTTATAAGAGGATCTAGTTGAAATCCGCTGAGTAGTTTAGTAAATGGCAAATGCCATTTAACGTCAATAAATGTCAGGTGTTACAATTAGGAAACCTAAAAGATTCTTTTAGTATGAGATGACGGGCCACAAGGTAAAGAACTCCCCTAGTGTGAGAGATCTAGGGTTCGCTGTCTCCAGTCAGTCACTTCAAATTTTCTCAGCATTACAATGAAACTGTCAAGAAAGAAAAAGGGGATGATAAAATTCATTAACAGAAACTTTGCTTACAGACGCAAGGATGTGATATTGCCACTATATTTCAAGTCTTCAGACCGCACTTCGAATATACATTGCAGTTTCGGGCCCCCTACTGATGTGAGGACTTTCTTGAATTGGAAGCAATGCAGTGAAGCGCAACTGAATTGATTCCTTCCGTGCGTAACAAACCATATGAAGAGAGACTGTAAGAATTAAACTTTTTCTCCCTAAGCAAGAGGTGCCTCCGGGGCAATATGATAGAATGTGTCAAAATACTTTAAGAGATTCAACATCTTCGATATTGAACATTTCTTTACAGTAGCACCAACACTACCGACGAGAGGAAATGGATCAAACGTTAGAGGTCACCAAGTTGGCCTATAATGTACGAGATGAGTTACCATCGACATTATTGATGCATGGAATAAGCTCCCAGAAAATGGTGGTCAGAGCAACACCTTTAACATCTTCAAAATTAGACTTAAGGATCACTTATCACTCACCAGTATTGAATAATTTATTCAATCAATTATCATAACGCAGTGGTATATCATGCTACCTTCTCGACCACTGATCTCTCCCTGGCCATGTTGTGTGTGGCATCATACTAACATTGATGAACCCATGCCTCCTGCTTTTGAGAGAGTGAATAAGAATTATTGTATCATTTTTCAACATCAGGAATAATACAAACATGGCAAGTGGAGAGACTGGAGGTCAAGTTTATCCTTAGTATTTCCTTTATAACAAAAAGTGAAGGGATGCATGTTGTTGGTGATGGAATGCATGATATATTTATGTTCATTCTACCTTATGACTTTCCTGGAAAAATTTCCTTCAGCCTTATTAATCCTGCAAGGTATTTTTTTTATCTGTTTCCCGTCCGGTGTGTGCTGAAGAGAGTGGAAGATGGGAAAAGAGCCTTTGCTTTGCAACCTTTTACTTCTACTGCTGTCAAAGAGGCTGCTTTATTTTTATTATCATTCTCACTATTTAGGCCAGATCACCTTGCTTGGACCTTGGGTCAGTGTATCTGTGTAACTGTAACGCTTCAACCATCCACTTCCCTGTCATTTCCTGCCTTGTGGTCTCCCACACTGTCCCAAGTCGTGTATCCTGTCTGTTCCTGAACACTTGTCATCCGCCTCCCTCCACAGCGCGGAGTCTGACTACGAGTCGTCCTTCATGAACACGAATGCCATCATCACACACCTGGGCGAGGTGGAGCTGGCCAGCCACGCTGTCCTCACTTCCGTCTGCATCATGGACGTCCAGTGGTACCCCTTCGACCAGCAGACCTGCAAGATGACTTTTGCCTCCTGGTCCCACGACAACACGAGGGTTTGTTCATCGCACTCTCATGTGGTCTTTAAAGCACTCTGTTCAAAAGTCTTTCCCTGCGTTACGTTTTCGTCTATGTTTCTCCAGTTTCTTGTCCTGTGTTTGGTTGGTCTTGTATGGGTCTGAGCCCACTCAACTAATAGTCATCAAGGCCGTCAGCGTCAGGCTACGTCCACCATCAAAAAGAATCTTTTAACACTGTCAGGTGTTGAGGATAGATCTAAGACCATTACACTATGTATGTGGCATGGATGTCTGGCGAACCCCATCCATGTGTGTGGTGTCTGATTGCGTGACAGAATCATGGTGACTATTTCCCGTCATCCGTCCGTCCGTCCGGAGTTGAACTTGTAACTGACATAACTTGATGAGTCTAAATCACATCTTCATATGACTGGGAGATGTATAAGAGAAAGCGCTGGAGGACAAGAGGAAGGTGCAGGGGTTGAAAAACAGGACAAATGAGAGTCAGAGTGAGAGAGTATCATTAAACTTTAGGGAGAGTTAAAGGATGTTTTGGAAGGAGGTAAATAATGTACATAAGACAAGAGAACAAATGGGGACATCGGTGAAGGGGGCAAAGGAGGAAGTGATAGCAGGTTGTGATGGAGTGAGGAGAAGAGGGAGTTAGTATTTTGAGGGATTGTTGAATGTGTTTGATGATAGAGTAGCAGATGTAGGATGTTTTGGTCGGGATGGTGTGTGAAGTGAGAGTCAGGGGGGAGTGGTTTGACGAAGAGAGAAGAGGTAGTGATTGCCTTGCGGAAGATGAAATACAGCAAGGCGGCAGGGAGAAGGTAGTGTTGCAGTTGAATTTATTAAGAAAGGGGATGACTGTGTTGATTAGTTGGTAAGAATATTCAGTGTATGTATGGATCATGAAGTGCCTGAGGATTGGCGGAATGCTTGTATAGAGCCTTTTTGTACAAATGCAAAGGGGATAAAGGTGAGTGTTCAAACTACAGAGGCATAGGTTTGTTGAGTTTACCTGGAAAAATTGTAGAGAAGTGTGGTTTCAGAAGTGGTAGAAGATGTGTGAATCAGGTGTTTATTTTGACGAATGTATGTGAGAAATACTTAGAAAAACAGATGGAATCTGGAGAAGCATATGATAAGGTTGATAGAGATGCTTTGTGGAAGGTCTTAAGAATATATGGTGTGGGAGGTAAGCTGCTAGAAGCAGTGAAAAGTTTTTATTAAGAGTGTAAGGCGTGTGTTCGAGGAGGTAGAGGAGAGTAATTGGTTCCCAGTGACGGTCAGTTTGCGGCAGGGGTGTGTGATATCACCGTGGTTGTTTAATTTGTTTATGGATGGGGTGGTTAGGGAATTAAATGCAATAATTTTGGAGAGAGGGGAAAGTATGCAGTCTGTTAGGGATGGGTGGGCCTGGGAAGTGAATCAATTGTTGTCTGCCGATGACACAGTACTGGTGGCTGATTCGAGTGAGAAAACTGCAGAAGCTGGTGACTGAGTTTGGAAGAGTGTGTGAAAGGAGAAATTTGAGAGTAAATGTGATAAGAGCAAGGTTATTAGGTTCAGCAGGGTTAAGGGACAGTTGGGATGCGAGTTTGGATGGAGAAAAATTGGAGGAAGTGAAGTGTTTAAGGTATCTTGGAGTGGACTTGGCAGCGAATGAAACCATGGAAGCGGAAGTGAGTCATAAGGCGGGGGAAGGGCTAAGGTTCTGGGAGCGATGAAAAATGTGTGGAAAGATAACGTTATCTCGGAGAACAAGAATGGGTATGTTTGAAGGAATAGTAGTTCCAACAATGTTATATGGTTGCGAGGCGTGGGCTATAGATAGGGTTGTGCGCAGGAGGGTGGATGTGCTGGAAATGAAATGTTTGAGGAAAATATGTGGTGTGAGGTGGTTTGATCGAGTAAGTAATGAAAGGGTAAGAGAGATGTGTGGTAATAAAAATAGTGATTTTGAGAGAGGAGAAGAGATTGTGTTCAAATGGTTTGGACATATGGAGAGAATGAGTGAGGAAAGGTTGACAAAGAGGATATATGTGTTAGAGGTGGAAGGAAGAAGGAGAAGCGGGAGACCAAATTGGATGTGGAAGGATGGAGTAAACACGATTTTGAGTGATCGAAGCCTGAACATGCAGGAGGGTGAAAGGTTTGCACGGAATAGAGTGAATTGGATCGATGTGGTATACTGGGGTCGACATGCTGTCACTGGACTGAACCAGGGTATGTGAAACGCCCGTGGTAAACCATGGAAAGGCCCACAGGGCCTGGATGTGGATAGGGAGCTGTGGTTTCGGTGCTTTACAAATGACAACTAGAGAATGAGTGTGAGCGGATGTGGCCTTTTGTCGTCTGTCTCTTGGCGCTACCTCGCTGACGCAGGGGGAGGCGATGCTGTTTCCTGTGGGGGCAGGGTGGCGTCGCGAATGGATGAAGGCGAGGCAAGTATGAATATGTACATGTGTATATATATGTATGTGTTTGCATAGATGTCTGTTTATGTTGATACGTATATGTGTTACGTGTCTATGCGTGGATGGGTCTTTCTCTTGACCTAGTCCCATCATCTTGTACTTGATGACCTGGTTAATCACGTGACCTGCCTGCCGATGTTTGTACTGGATGACCTGGTTAATCACGTGACCTGCCTGCAGATGTTGCTGATCAAGGGACCGGCTGACCTCTCCGAGTACAGCCAGAACCCAGAGTTCTTCCTGGAGAACTTCTACGCCGAGCTTCATGAGATCCACAACCCATGCTGTCTCAACCCCATGTCTAGTAAGTCAGACACACACACACACACACACACACACACACACCCTTGAGACCCATATGCATGTTAGGACGTCTGTCGCACATGAGCTCCTGAAAGCCAAAAGGTTGGAAGGAGTTGCTGCCAGTTTGTTGAGGCTAAAGACCATATTGATCGTGTTACCCTCCGTCAGGAGTGTTCGTCCCGATCACTTCCCTCTGTGTGTTACTCTCCGTCGGAAGTGTTCGTCCTGAACACTCCCCTCTGCTCGCTTCTAAACTGTGCTTGTGAGAATCGTGTGATGAATAATATTGTCTTTTTCTTTCTTTTTTTTTCCCATGAGAGGTTTGAGTGTCGAGCAGTTTAGATACAATGTGATGATGGCAGAGTATACCAGCCTTATACATTGTGATGATGGCAGAGTATACCAGCCTTATACATTGTGATGATGGCAGAGTATACCAGCCTTATACATTGTGATGATGGCAGAGTATACCAGCCTTATACATTGTGATGATTGCAGAGTATACCAGCCTTATTATCGAAGTATATTAGCCATAACACCAGAGTATACCAGTCATATGGCCGGAGTATACCAGCCATATCACTAGAGCATACTAGCAGTATGACCAGAGTATACCAGGCATATCACTAGAGCATACTAGCAGTATGACCAGAGTATACCAGGCATATCACTAGAGCATACTAGCAGTATGACCAGAGTATACCAGGCATATCACTAGAGCATACTAGCAGTATGACAAGAGTATACCAGGCATATCACTAGAGCATACTAGCAGTATGACCAGAGTATACCAGGCATATCACTAGAGCATACTAGCAGTATGACCAGAGTATACCAGGCATATTTCGAGGAATCCACTACAAGTCTCATGGAAAGTCTTGTAAGACTCCGCCCTTGAACACGACGGTATGACACTTGAACACGACGGTACGACACTTGAGCACGACGGTAGGGCCCTTGAGCACGACGGTGCGACCCTTGAGCACGACGGTACGACCCTTGAACACGACGGTATGACCCTTGAACACAACGGTATGACCCTTGAACACGACAGTACGACCCTTGAACACGACGGTATGACCCTTGAACACGACGGTATGACCCTTGAACACGACGGTACGACACTTGAGCATGACGGTAGGACCCTTGAACACGACGGTGCGACCCTTGAGCACGACGGTACGACACTTGAGCACGACGGTAGGGCCCTTGAGCACGACGGTACGACCCTTGAACACGACGGTATGGCCCTTGAGCACGACGGTACGACCCTTGAACACGACGGTACGACCCTTGAGCACGGCGGTACGACCCTTGAACACGACGGTACGACCCTTGAACGCGACGGTACGACCCTTGAACACGACGGTACGATCCTTGAACACGACGATACGACACTTGAACACGACGGTACGACCCTTGAACACGACGGTACGACCCTTGAACACGACGGTGCGACCCTTGAGCACGACGGTACGACACTTGAGCACGACGGTAGGGCCCTTGAGCACGACGATACGACCCTTGAGCACGACGGGGGTGATACTTCGAGTATGATGGCCGGGTCATAGGCCGTCGTACGTCAAGGGTGATGCGGTGGCGGTGATGTGAGTGGCGTCCCTCACAACGTCTCCTTCCCTCCCTTCTCTCCGGCAGGCATCACCTACTTCCTGCAGATCCAGCGGAGGACCATCTTCTCCCTCTTCTTCTTCATCATGCCCGGCATCCTCATCAACATGTGCGGTGAGTACCCCCTCACACCTCACTTCACCCTCATACACCAGGTCCCCCCCAAAAACACCCCCACCCACACCCCAACCACCCCACCTCTCCAAGGTCTCTTAACACTCCAGGTCCTCCTCACACTTCAGCTCCTCCTCACACCCCAGGTGACCCTTCGCACCCCAGGTCCTCCTCACACTTCAGGTCCACTTCACACTTCAGGTCCTCCTACACTCCAATGCCTCCTCACACTTCAGGTCCTCACACCCAGTGTCCTCTTCACACTTCAGGTCCTCCTCAGTCCTCCTCACACCCCAGGTCCTCCTCACACTTCAGGTCCTCCTCACACTTCAGGTCCTCCTCACACTTCAGGTCCTCCTCACACCCCAGGTCCTCCTCACACCCCAGGTCCTCTTCACACTTCAGGTCCTCCTCACACCCCAGGTCCTCCTCACACTTCAGGTCCTCCTCACACCTCAGGTCCTCCTCACACCCCAGTTCCTCCTCACACTTCAGGTCCTCCTCACACTTCAGGTCCTCCTCACACTTCAGGTCCTCCTCACACTTCAGGTCCTCCTCACACCCCAGGTCCTCCTCACACTTCAGGTCCTCCTCACACTTCAGGTCCTCCTCACACTTCAGGTCCTCCTCACACCCCAGGTGACCCTTCGCACCCCAGGTCCTCCTCACACTTCAGGTCCTCCTCACACTTCAGGTCCTCCTCACACCCCAGGTCCTCCTCACACCCCAGGTCCTCCTCACACTTCAGGTCCTCCTCACACTTCAGGTCCTCCTCACACTTCAGGTCCTCCTCACACTTCAGGTCCTCCTCACACCCCAGGTCCTCCTCACACTTCAGGTCCTCCTCACACTTCAGGTCCTCCTCACACTTCAGGTCCTCCTCACACTTCAGGTCCTCCTCACACTTCAGGTCCTCCTCACACTTCAGGTCCTCCTCACACTTCAGGTCCTCCTCACACTTCAGGTCCTCCTCACACCCCAGGTCCTCCTCACACCCCAGGTCCTCCTCACACTTCAGGTCCTCCTCACACTTCAGGTCCTCCTCACACTTCAGGTCCTCCTCACACTTCAGGTCCTCCTCACACCCCAGGTGACCCTTCGCACCCCAGGTCCTCCTCACACCCCAGGTCCTCCTCACACCCCAGGTGACCCTTCGCACCCCAGGTCCTCCTCACACTTCAGGTCCTCCTCACACCCCAGGTCCTCCTCACACTTCAGGTCCTCCTCACACTTCAGGTCCTCCTCACACTTCAGGTCCTCCTCACACTTCAGCTCCTCCTCACACCCCAGGTGACCCTTCGCACCCCAGGTCCTCCTCACACTTCAGGTCCACTTCACACTTCAGGTCCTCCTCACACTCCAGGTCCTCCTCACACTTCAGGTCCTCCTCACACCCCAGGTCCTCCTCACACTTCAGGTCCTCCTCACACTTCAGGTCCTCCTCACACCCCAGGTCCTCCTCACACTTCAGGTCCTCCTCACACTTCAGGTCCTCCTCACACTTCAGGTCCTCCTCACACTTCAGGTCCTCACACCCCAGGTCCTCTTCACACTTCAGGTCCTCCTCACACCCCAGGTCCTCCTCACACTTCAGGTCCTCCTCACACTTCAGGTCCTCCTCACACCCCAGGTCCTCCTCACACTTCAGGTCCTCCTCACACTTCAGGTCCTCCTCACACTTCAGGTCCTCCTCACACCTCAGGTCCTCCTCACACTTCAGGTCCTCCTCACACTTCAGGTCCTCCTCACACTTCAGGTCCTCCTCACACCCCAGGTCCTCCTCACACTTCAGGTCCTCCTCACACCCCAGGTCCTCCTCACACTTCAGGTCCTCCTCACACTTCAGGTCCTCCTCACACCCCAGGTCCTCCTCACACCCCAGGTCCTCCTCACACTTCAGGTCCTCCTCACACCCCAGGTCCTCCTCACACTTCAGGTCCTCCTCACACTTCAGGTCCTCCTCACACCCCAGGTCCTCCTCACACTTCAGGTCCTCCTCACACTTCAGGTCCTCCTCACACTTCAGGTCCTCCTCACACTTCAGGTCCTCCTCACACTTCAGGTCCTCCTCACACCCCAGGTCCTCCTCACACTTCAGGTCCTCCTCACACTTCAGGTCCTCCTCACACTTCAGGTCCTCCTCACACTTCAGGTCCTCCTCACACTTCAGGTCCTCCTCACACTTCAGGTCCTCCTCACACTTCAGGTCCTCCTCACACTTCAGGTCCTCCTCACACTTCAGGTCCTCCTCACACTTCAGGTCCTCCTCACACTTCAGGTCCTCCTCACACTTCAGGTCCTCCTCACACTTCAGGTCCTCCTCACACTTCAGGTCCTCCTCACACTTCAGGTCCTCCTCACACCCCAGGTCCTCCTCACACTTCAGGTCCTCCTCACACTTCAGGTCCTCCTCACACTTCAGGTCCTCCTCACACTTCAGGTCCTCCTCACACTTCAGGTCCTCCTCACACTTCAGGTCCTCCTCACACCCCAGGTCCTCCTCACACTTCAGGTCCTCCTCACACTTCAGGTCCTCCTCACACTTCAGGTCCTCCTCACACCCCAGGTCCTCCTCACACTTCAGGTCCTCCTCACACTTCAGGTCCTCCTCACACCCCAGGTGACCCTTCGCACCCCAGGTCCTCCTCACACTTCAGGTCCTCCTCACACTTCAGGTCCTCCTCACACTTCAGGTCCTCCTCACACTTCAGGTCCTCCTCACACTTCAGGTCCTCCTCACACTTCAGGTCCTCCTCACACTTCAGGTCCTCCTCACACCCCAGGTCCTCCTCACACTTCAGGTCCTCCTCACACCCCAGGTCCTCCTCACACTTCAGGTCCTCCTCACACCCCAGGTGACCCTTCGCACCCCAGGTCCTCCTCACACTTCAGGTCCTCCTCACACCCCAGGTGACCCTTCGCACCCCAGGTCCTCCTCACACTTCAGGTCCTCCTCACACCCCAGGTGACCCTTCGCACCCCAGGTCCTCCTCACACTTCAGGTCCTCCTCACACTTCAGGTCCTCCTCACACCCCAGGTCCTCCTCACACCCCAGGTCCTCCTCACACCCCAGGTGACCCTTCGCACCCCAGGTCCTCCTCACACCCCAGGTGACCCTTCGCACCCCAGGTCCTCCTCACACCCCAGGTGACCCTTCGCACCCCAGGTCCTCCTCACACCCCAGGTCCTCCTCACACCCCAGGTCCTCCTCACACCCCAGGTCCTCCTCACACTTCAGGTCCTCCTCACACTTCAGGTCCTCCTCACACCCCAGGTGACCCTTCGCACCCCAGGTCCTCCTCACACCCCAGGTGACCCTTCGCACCCCAGGTCCTCCTCACACTTCAGGTCCTCCTCACACTTCAGGTCCTCCTCACACTTCAGGTCCTCCTCACACTTCAGGTCCTCCTGACGGCCTCCTAACCCTCACTCATCATCCCCACAGCCACTCAACCTTCCATCACTGTGTATTTATCTCATTATGTTTTCAACCCGAGAATGAAGATACAGTCAGCATGTGTACACCGGTATCGGACAGACTGGTCTAATACACATGTCATTCGTCCCTCAGGTTGGTAACTCTCTTCGTGGCCAAGATTATTGTTGTGCGCATCCCCATCATCGTGAGGGAGTCCTGGGGCCTGGACGTGAGTACTGAGGGAGGTTCTGGGTCCTGGACGTGAGTCCTGAGGGAGTGGACGTGAGTACTGAGGGAGTCCTGGGTCCTGGATGTGAGTCCTGAGGGAGGTCCTGGGTCCTGGACGTGAGTACTGGGGGAGGTCCTGGGTCCTGGACGTGAGTACTGAGGGAGTACTGGGGCCTGGACGTGAGTACTGAGGGAGGTCCTGGGTCCTGGACGTGAATACTGAGGGAGTGGACGTGAGTACTGAGGGAGTCCTGGGTCCTGGATGTGAGTCCTGAGGGAGTACTGGGGCCCGGACGTGAGTACTGAGGGAGGTCCTGGGTCCTGGACGTGAATACTGAGGGAGTGGACGTGAGTACTGAGGGAGTACTGGGTCTTGGATGTGAGTCCTGAGGGAGTTCTGGGTCCTAGACGTGAGTACTGGGGAGGTCCTGGGTCCTGGACGTGAATGAGAAGGGTTCCTGGGTCCTGGATTGAGTCCTGAGGGACACTTAGCTCCTGGACGTGAGTACTGAGGGAGGTCCCGGGTCCTGGACGTGAATGTAGAAGGGGTCCTGGGTCCTGAGGGAGTCCTGGCTGCCTGGAAGTGTGCTGGGGAAGGTCCTGGCTGCCTGGACGTGAGTCGTGCATGAGTGGTGGTTAGCAAGGTTGGTCCATCTCGGGGAAGAAGATGAGGCGGTTGTGAGTCTGTATCAATGAGAGTTTGTTGTAGAGTGTGTGGGGAGACGCCTCCCAGGAGACTCACGACCGCCCTTCCTTCCCTACCAGGAGGACGGCGTCATGGCCACACCCGTCGAGAAGATGGAAGAGTCGGTTGATGTCGACGGAACCTTGGTGAGGGTCTTCACCGTCCAACCCCAAAAGCCCAAGTCACCAACGAAGGAACCGAAGCCTGAGATCAAGAAATACATGGAGGAGGACTTCGACCCAGCCCAGCTTAAGGGTGAGTGTTTGAGGTCAGGTTTCAGTGTGCGGGTCGATGTAACTTTCATAAGGGAAGGGTCAGAGGGTAAGTCTTGGGAGGCAAGACTTAAGTGAAAAGGATCAAGATTTGCCAGGGATGAAGATGGGTGATATACCGAAGACATGTGGTATATTGAGTTAGGATACCGTGGTATTGCTTATACCATGTACTGGATGTCTGGCCATATATATATACTATGGGTAAACAGGACTAGGTATGGCCCAAACAGACCAGTGCAGAAAGCTGATATATGTTATCATAGGATACCAAATGCGCTTGCCTTCCATATCAACAAGTTTAGACATCCACCAAGGTGATGAGAGTCTTGGATGATGAATGAAGGACTGAGTAAACAAGTACGAACAAAAAATGCCAGGAAGTTACTCACACATGGGTAGGAGAAGTGACCAACTTCGGTGGCGGTGTTCTACAATGGGCTGGATCATGGGGAAGATGGCGGATCACACAATGTAGTGTGGACACAGCGTCGTACAGGTGACGACCAGCCGAGGGGCAGGGGAAGCGGTGTGGCGTCTAGCGAGAATTAAGAGTTTTCCTTCGGTGATTTATGTAGACTCGCATCTCCATATCTTGTTTGTCCAAAGATGGCCTCCGGGCAAGCCAACTCGTCAAAAAGAATAAGATCCCAAATTTCTCGCCTGTGTTTCCTGACTTTGTGACTATATGAAAAGTGATGCTACACCAGCACAGAAGTCTGCGATCGGGAAAATGATGGTTATCATTTAATAACATTCTTAGGTATCTTTAGTAAGTAATCCAAAAAAGTTACTGGTAATATACATCAAGAGTTTATTCAACCTGTATTTTGACACTTCGTATCAGATTTCAGGCAAGACTCAGTGTTTAGTGCTGGGTTTTCTTTCTTCCAGATCCTTTCCAGCGACATGCCCTTGCTGCTCTAGAGTCCATGAACAAGATCCTGATGAGAGAGGAGAAGGACAAAGCCAAGGGGACCATGAAGAGCAACCTGGTGGAGCAGTGGAAGTTTGTGTCGCGCGTGATGGACCGCTCGCTCTTCATCACCTTCACCAGCATCTGCTTCCTCTTCAACCTGATCATCCTCACCTCCTCGCCCTTCCGGCAGCTCTTCAGCTATTGTCCCGAGGGAGAGGGCATGTGCGAGGGCCTTACCATGGAAGAAATCATGGACATGACCAGTCATGTGGCAGCGCACGCCCAGTTGCCAGGAGTCCAGAAGGACAGTTACGGTGGAGATGAGGGCGGAGGTCACGGAGCCCCGTCCTCCGCCCACCTCAACGAAGACCACAACCGTCTAGTGGGGATCCGCGTGGGTCCGGCCTACGAGGGCTATGAGGGACTGGGGCTCCTGCCTGACTACGGGACAGGATCAGGCCTACGAGGGCTATGAAGGGCTGGGGCTCCTGCACGGAGACCGTCAGGAACCTGTAGCCATCGTCCACGAGCCTGTAGTGGAAGCTGGAGGGCGTCCGGAGCCAGACGAGCGACTCGGACGCCCTCCTGAACAGCCAGGCGACCCGCCAGCGGATGCCGTGGCTATCAAGGAGACATCCAGTGGACAAGATGCCAACGTGACGAGCGGAGACGGTGAGGACAAGCCGTCCGAACCGACTCGACGGCCTGGGGAAGGTCTCTGAACAAGGTGTCAGTAGCCTGAGCTGCGCTGTAGGAATGTAGGTAGGACTTGCAGGTGGGAAAATTGGGTAAAGTTTCCCCCTAAAGGGAACGGTACGACTAGTGAGCATGGTGATTACGACCCTTGAGCCTGATGTCGTTGTCTTTGACCTGGCCTTGACTTTAAGGGTCAGGTCAAATAAGGCTAGGCCACCATACTCGAGGGCCGTGATGTGTGTTGTTCCTCATTCTGTTTAACTTAAGTTTGGAGATCCTAAATTGACAATCAAATTTACAATCTTACCCTTATATATATATATATATATATATATATATATATATATATATATATATATATATATATATATATATATATATATATTTAGGGGCGATCATAACCTAGCGGTAGCGCTCCCGCCTGTTGCACAGGGGTCCCAGGTTCGATCCTGACTGTTGGAGGTTTGTACGATATATATATATATATATATATATATATATATATATATATATATATATATATATATATATATATATATATATATATTAGTTGCTGAAAATGGCATATCTCTATTTTCTAGTATTGAAGAATACTAGAAATACCCATACACACACACACACCAACACACCGTTTGTACCTCAGCAGAATCATACTGTAGCTTGCCTTCTCGTTTTCATGACTGACACGCAAAGCTCTGCACTTATTGGAATTCACATGCCGCCCGGGGCCCAGATTATCGGCTTGTCTGCGTCAGCCTGCCGCGGTAAACATTCAGTTTCTGTTGAAGTTTTTCATGTCCCAATCTAATACCGTCTGTAAATTATATCTTACGGTGCAGCCCATTATCCATGTCATTTATACATATACGAGGGAAAGAACGGGTTTCAAGACTGATCCTTGTGGCACGCCACTTGTCACGTCCAACCATTCTGAGGTTTGACCGTTGATATACACGGCTACAGCGTTACCGGACTCCGGCTACAAGTGGTTAAACCTCGGGTGAGAAGTTCCCCTCGATATACGGATCTTGAGAGGCAAGTGTGTTGGGAGGAGTTGAGTGGGTGTGTCAGCAGTTTTAGTTTATGGGGTATTCAGTGTTATGAATGGAAATGGCAAAGAACTTGTGGAGCTGTGTGCTGAATAAAGACTGATTATTGGGAATTACTGGTTTAAAAAGAGATATATACGCCAGTATACGTATGTGAGTGGGAGAGATGGTCAGTGGGCATTATTAGATTATGTAATAATTGATAGGCGTCTAAAAGAGAGACTTTTGGATGTAAATGTGCTGAGAGAGTCAGCTGGTGGGATGTCTGATCACTATCTTGTGGAGGCGAAGGGTAAATAGCCGATTGTCGAACAGCAGCACAACATCCGAAGACTGTCGAGGGTTAAGAAAAGACAACATTTGTTCATGACGTTCATGTTACACGTTCAAAGGCCGAGTGACAACTGCCCACGCAGTATACGCCAGCACGACCCTCACCACCCACGTACACCTTAGTCAGCTCAGTAGTCCGGCGGTGGCCAATCCCGAGCCGTGATTCAGTGGCGTGACCGATGACGTCAGTTGCGCGTCATCGTGAGCCACTGAATCACCTCGCTCCACTGAAAACGGTCCACCGTACGGCGTTCTGCTGTACTCCTGCGCGGCAGTGGTCGTCCTGGACTCTCGCTCGAACCTTCGGCTTTATCTTTGGCCGAGTCGTTTTTCGTGGCGGGTACGTAAGTCACCAGATGATTGTCGTCGTCTGCGTCGTTCCCAGTAGCCTCAACTCCAGCCGACTTCTGGACGACAGATGGCGACTTCTGGACGACCGATGGTTGCCACACGACCAGCTGCAGATCGCGCGCGTGGCGCGGCATGCCGTCGACCCCGACATTCTCTACGCAAAGACGACCCGGGTCACCGATCCAGCGGAGCTCTGAACGTTGCATCTTCTGCTGGGATGACGGATCCACACTCGGGCACCGACCTTGAGGCGATGCTGCACGTTCTCTGACCGATCATGCTCACTCACACCGTCCATGCTGAGCAGCCTGACCTCATACCTGAAGATTCGCTTTGTAGGAGCGGAGGAAGGAAGGGGTCGTCAGCTCGTGGCATCACATCGTAGCGGTAAATGGCCTCTGCCATAGAACAGCGTTTCCACACCGCTATTGTCTTCACCGACCGATGACCTCGCTCCGATATCCCGTTGACGGAAGGGACGTTCGCACAGCGATATATGACCCTTATCCCCCCCAGCGGCTGGCGAACTCGCTGAACCTCGACCTGGGAAAACTGGCGGCGTTGTCGGTCAGTAACTCAGTCGATGCACCACACTCATAAAACACCGACTCCAAGCTGGTCATTGACACCAGTCGCGTCTTGGCGTCTGAGTCTCCTCCAAGTGGCATATTGTGATGGGCCACAGTCTATCGGTGTCGGATAGTGCTAGTCCTCGACCTGGGAGATGTCCCATGTTGACTCTAGTCCGACAATCTGAATCTAATGTCCCTCTTCCCCAACCTTACGGACGCTGGGTCAATAGACTGGCACGTTCCGCAGCCTTGCACGACGTTGCGCGCATCCCGTCGCGTGATGGACGGGAAGAGCCTCCCACAGAGATACAGCTTGCGCTTAATGCCAGGATGGCCGCTGGTTTCGTGAATGTCAGCGATCTCGCTCTCGGACATGGCAAAGACAGCCCCGCAGACCGACTGGATGCCTGCAGAAGACAGCCACTTGGTGCCGCACTCTGGCCAGCGCGTCAGCCTTACTGTCAGCGGAAGTGCCGAATTTGACCTCAACCTGCAAACCGTACTCAGTGGTTTTTTTATGGTCACCGGGCGCCCCGGTGGATAAGCATCTCGCCGGCAGCTTTCGTTTTCAGACGCGACCTTCCTGACGGCGCGTCCATCCATCAACCAGTAGTGCACGGTCTTCGAACCAGTCATCAAGAAGTCTTTTCATCTTCCAGTCGACCGTAAGGTTTACTTCCCGAAGCACGGCATCCAGTTCGGCGAGATTAATGTGTGAGGAATCGTTCTGCCGTCACCAGCAGACGCCCTCAACGATGTTGCTGTTCACCTCCAGCACGGCCCCTCTCGCAAGAGAACTGGCGTCTACTCACACGACGGCCTCGTCGCCATCCACATCTCAAAGACCTTGAGCTGGATCCGAACATCTCACGCGCTGTAGGGTCTCGCGTCGAGCGCAGATCCGGATGGGTGAGCTCGCTCTCCCAGGAGGTGGTGACCGCGTTGACTGTTTTCAGGTAGGAGGCCGCCCCACACAGCTAGCCACAAACAGGTAAGTGGCTCGTGAGGAGCTCCCACACAGGGAAAACACCATGCGTCTTGTCAACTTCTCCGGAGCCTCGTCAACATCGTTGTCTCGCTTCCAAAAACACGCCGCGTCGCTCCGCCAGACCCGTATGCCCAACACCCGAGCTCCTTCGGACACTCGCTCGACAGGCTTGCAGACCAGGCCGTGATAACTGAGGTGGTTCTCAACATCCGTCGGAAGCGCCACCCTCTTGTCCACCAGGATGTCAGCCAAGTACGAAGAAGTTGCATGATTGATCCTCTCGTTCCAACTCGGTACAGTACTCGGAACCTTCTTCATTACCAAGGGCGCGAGGCACAGCTCATACCCCAGCCGAGTCGAACAGTACCGCCCGCCGTCCCTGGAATACCACCGTCTGATACGGCCACAGCGAATGGCCCACGTGAATCTGAAGGGAGGCTTTACGCAGGTCGACCAGAGCAGTCTTCTGCGCACAGCGGCGCTGCTCTCCACTCTTCTCATCGCAGACGTCTGCGTCGGCCGTATGTGGACTAAGATGAGAGTTCAGCTCACGGAAGTCGAGCACCGGGCGCACCTTCCCCTTGTTCTCTTGAACCACCACCATCAGCGGGATCGTCCCATTCACTGTTCCGTGACGCCTCTGGTCGTGTGGGACTAACTAGCCAGCCATCCACAGTCCATTGCGACAGCTCGCGTTCGTACTCTTGGCGAGCCTCCGGTCGTACCCGGTACTCCGGAGTGGTGTTCAACAGACGTAGCGGCTCCGTACCATCACACCACTTCCACAAAACCGTCCAAATTCTCGCTGCCGCATCATAGGTCACGGTGAAATCCTTTTCAGCAGTGACGGGACCTGTTGCCACAGTCGCTGCTGCTAAAGATGGAGACTCGTCAACACAAAACCGCACGTCGCTCGACGTGCGCACCGTCCCACCACAGAAAACGTTAACGCCATTCATGCTGAGGACGAAGCTGAGGTTCAGCGGCTCAGCGACCACCACCAGCACCTCCACTGGTGACGCAACTCCTGACTGCAGCTGGACGCGCACCACACCCGTTCCCTCGCACGAGGACCACTCACCGTCGTCGTACAGATATCCTGCTTCGTCCAACTGGAGAACATGGGGACGTGCGCGATGTTCTTCGTGCAGCCGGTGTCCGTCCACCAGGGCGTCGCAGCTCACCCCGTCCACCATCAACCGAACCATCGGCAGAGCGCCTGTTACTGACGGTAGACATGCCTAGACAGCTTGTAGACAGTCGAACAGAAGCACAACACCGGGAGACTGTCGAGGGTTAAGAAATGACTGGAACTCTGGCAGACAACACCTGTTCAAGAAGCTCAGGTTACACGTTCAAAGGCCGGGTGACAGCTGCACAAATGCAGGCCAGGCCAACACCACCCTCACCTCCCACGCACACCCTGGCGCGACCGACGATGTCGGCTAAGCGTCATCGTGAGCCACTGAATCCCCGCGTCACGACATCGCGTCGACCCAACTCGGTTACGGCCATACAACAAATATATAGAGGTGTTCGAACATGAGGAGATAATGTCGGGGAGAAGAAAGTGGTGAGAGTAAGTGAGCTTGGGAAGAAAAAGTGGTGAGAGTAAGTGAGCTTGGGAAGAAAAAGTGGTGAGAGTAAGTGAGCTTGGGAAGAAAAAGTGGTGAGAGTAAGTGAGCTTGGGAAGAAAAAGTGGTGAGAGTAAGTGAGCTTGGGAAGAAAAAGTGGTGAGAGTAAGTGAGCTTGGGAAGAAAAAGTGGTGAGAGTAAGTGAGCTTGGGAAGAAAAAGTGGTGAGAGTAAGTGAGCTTGGGAAGAAAAAGTGGTGAGAGTAAGTGAGCTTGGGAAGAAAAAGTGGTGAGAGTAAGTGAGCTTGGGAAGAAAAAGTGGTGAGAGTAAGTGAGCTTAGAAAGAAAAAGTGGTGAGAGTAAGTGAGCTTGGGAAGAAAGTAGTGAGAGTAAGTGCGCTTGGACTTGCGTGAAGAAATACCGGGAGAGATTGAGTGTATAATGGCAGTGATACAAAATCAAGTGAGGGAAGTAGGTATGGAAGGTATTTAGGGAAGCAGTGATGGCATGTGCAAAAGATGCATATGGCATGCGGAAGGTGGGAGGAGGGCAGATGAAAAAGGGTAGTGAGTGATGGAATGAAGAAGTAAAGACTGTGGAAGAGAAAAGAGGCGTTTGGGCGGTGCTTACAAGGAAGGAGCGCAAATGCTTGGGAGATGTATAAGAGAAAACGGCAGGAAATCAAGAGGAAGGTGCAGGGGTTGAAAAAGAGGGCAAATGAGAGTTGGGGTTAGAAAGTATTAAACTTTAAGGAAAATAAAAATGTTTTGGAAGGAGGTAGATAATTTGCAAAAGACAAGAAAAGAAATGGGACGCCGGTGAAGGGGGCAAAAGGGGAAGTGACAACAGGTAGTGATGGATTGAGTATTTTGAAGGATTGTTGAATGTGTTTGATGAAGGAGTGGCAGATGTAGGGTTTTTAGGTAAGGGTTGTGTACGAAGTGAGTCAGGGAGAGTGGTTTGGTGAAAAGAGAAGAGGTGGTGAAAGCCTTGATGAATATGAAATCCAGCAAGGCGGCGGGATAGGATGGTACTGCAGTTGGAAGTTATTAAGAAAGGGGGTGACTGTGTTGTTGATTGGTTAGTATGGTTATTCAAAGTATGTACGGATCATGGTGAAGTGCCTGAGGATTGGAGGAATGCATGTATAGTGCCATTGTATAAAGGCAAAGGGGATAAATGTATGTTCAAGTTACAGAGGCATAAGCTTGTTGATTATACCAGGGAAATTATATGGGAGGGTATTGATCGAGAGGGTGAAGGCATGCACAGAGCATCAGATTGGGGAGGAGCAGTGTGGTTTTAGAAGCGATAGAGGATGTGCGGATCAGGTGTTTGCTTTGAAGAATGTATGTGAAATACTTGGAAAAACAGATGGATTAAGATGTGGCATTTATGGATCTGAAGAAGGCAATATGATAGAGTTGATAGAGATGCTTTGTGGAAGGTATTAAGAATATATGATGTAAGCTGCTAGAAGCAGAGAAGTTTTTATCAAGGGTGTAAGGCGTGTGTACGGGTAGGGAGAGAATATCCTTCGTCTCGCATTGGTGAGCAACGGAGTCTAGACCGGTCATTTTCTGAGATCCCAGGACATTCCCAGGGTCCCTTTTGGTTTTCCGGGCCCGGGTACGTGTACACCCTGCATCCCCCTCTCAAAGGCCCTGATTATATACATAGATAGATATTTGATATGGTTCTTTGAAGTTACGGAATTACTAATAACTTTGACATTTGATTCTTTCATTTCTGTAATCATTTGTTTTTCAAATGTTGTTATAATGTTTACATCGCGCAGTCTCGGTTAATGTTCATAGTAAATGGTTTTCGTTAATAACTTTATCAGATTTTGCTTAAACCTCTGATTTCAAAGTTTTCCTTTTGTGTGTTTTCAAGCACGGGATAAGCTTCATGTGCTTAAGTTCATAATACAAGAATTTTTAGTACGTGAAAGTCTTGCAGCAGTCAATTTATTTGCTTGATATTTTCTGTGTCGATTTACATTCGTTTATTTTTTTTACGTATATTTCAAGGCACTTGGAGGGGCATTGGTCTTAGGGCTAGGTAAGCCTTCCCTCACTGTGTTGTTGTCTATTTCATTGATAAATATATTCATTATGATTAGAAAACAATAGTTAACTAGTTACTTATAAGGTTGGGTAGGCACAGTTCGGTACAGCTGAAACGTTGTACGTCTGCCAGCGAAGGGGCTTGAAGTCGATATGAATTATCTGTGTTGTCGTCTTTTTCATTGACAATATGTTTATTATGTTTAAGAAAATAATAGTTAATCAATAACTTATAAGGTTGGGTAGGCACAGTTCATTGTAGCTTAAGGGTCTGAAATGTTGTACGTCTGACAGCGCAGTGCCAAGGTGGAGGGTGGTAGGCTACAGTTCCAATAAACCAGCCACCCACTTTGCATAGGTCTACAAAATTCAAGCACAAGTGGCATATATTTCCCCATACTCGTTTGCTCTTTGATCCGAAGATGGCCATAATTTGGATATGTTTTTACCTGTGCTATGTTGGCTATTGAAAAAAAACATATATATAATGCATCATCGTGGTGAACTTGAACGTTTGGTCGTTACCGGAACGATCCAAGTGGGTCGGGCCTAGTAAGGCCAGGGGGTAATTTGGATTTGTAAGTAAACATATATATAAAAAAGCACGAGAAAACATTTATATCAAGATCTTATATGCATATAATCACTTATAGCATAAGCGTAAAATATGCTGTGTTCTTAGCCTACAAAAAAAAAATTAATTGGTAGATTAATTATCATTTCACTGAAATTAATGTTTTGATTTCGAGGCTTTTCATACGTGGCTGAGGTAAACCGTTCCGTGGTGCAGGAAAGACACTCTCTCTGGCCGTAGTGTTGTTACATGTGTGTGTGTGTGTGTGTTTTGACGTGCAAAGTGTTACGTTAGACGTGTTTTATTTTCATGTGATGCCATAGAAAGAAAAAGAAAAACCATGAAATTCAGCGTAGGTGTTCGTGCAGGTCAAGAAATGTGAAGCTTCTGCTGAACTGTGAGGTAAGAACATGGTGTTTGGGGCACCTGCGTGAGGGGGGAGAAGGTGGTGGAAGTAAAGTATACGTATATACGTATATTCCGGTATACGTACAGTATTATGGTACTACGTATGGCATGGTGAATATTCAGGATGCTTTTATGTTGAAAGATGATAATACTGGCCAAAACATTAGCTAGGATGGGTAAGATATGGTATCCAAAGTTGTGCATGCTTGAGTTCAAACACAAAAAACCACCTTGGGCCAAACTAGTGTGAGATTATATTGGTTGTAAGTGCTATGTTCACCGGTATCTTGGTTGTAGGTTGGCATGATATATAATGAACTGGGAATATGACAAACACCTGAGTGTCCGGCATTAACCATTGGGTGTTAACGATGCTAATTTCAGTGTATTTCTGACAGAAAACAAGAATTCTTAAAAACGGTTAAGCAGTTCCCGACATTTGCCCCTCCATTTTTCCTGTCACTTGATATGTTGTTGATGTGTGTAGTCACATAAGTTTCTCTTGTGTAGGTTGTAGTAGGGTTTAGGAAGGGCCAGAACTTATTATTCATTATCTGAAAGTATTAAGTTTTGAGCTGTATGATGAGAATGAGTTAAATGTTGTGAAAATCTTAGGTCCAGGATTGTCAGGGACGTGAAAACAAGCCAAATGTTAGGAGTGTACCCGAGTGTTGTTTTTGACCACCACAATTGTCTTGGGGTTGTTAGGGTCTGAAGTAAGAGAGTTATTTGGGACACTTTAGATCAATTTTGATGACTTATAAGTACACCCGTTTATAATTTCAATTTCACATTGACTTGTCTTGAACCCTGCAGTGAAATTATATTCAAACAACATTGATACGAATTATAGCAATTAACTTAAATGATGATATTAATGATGAAGAAAGAGGGGTCCAGAAAAGGGTGGAGCCCTCGCGCAGTGCCCTGGTGTGCTTTCTGACGCCAAATTTTGAAGTGACATACTTTTTTAAGCAATATATAAGTAGTTGATGTTGAGGGCAAACTATTACTCGGTATCCATTTTGATTAAGAAATAACTAAAGACAGTTTATATATATATATATATATATATATATATATATATATATATATATATATATATATATATATATATAGGTCTTTAGAAGAGTACCACTTCAGACGTTAAATCACATCATTATGATTTGGAATTTCATTAAACAAGCATAATGACCAATATTTTCTAACGAATTTAATAACATTTACTACAGCGTGGAAGGATTTATATTGGTAAACTGGAGGTGGGGCAGCGTGGATGGGATTTTATATATGTAAAAGCCACTAGTGGATAGGGGATGTGGAATGAAACATTTGTAGAACACAACAGACCCTATGAAAACCTCACTCTGTTACTTTGTCTAAGATTCATACTAATTTTGAAGAGTGACATTGTCTCTAGCTCTTTTTTAAGGTTCACATAAATTTTGAATGATGTTATAGTCTGTAACTCTGCACCACTTGTTGAAAAGCGTCCACTTGGAACGCGCAAAAAAGCCGTGGACAAATTAAGGATGTAAACAGAAGACTACAACAGTCACATATTTTAATTAACATTGGAAATAAGGCAGGGGTCAAGTGCTAGAGGAAGATAGGGAAGGTATTCTGAGTTCTGTTCAATAAGGCAAGTGGTTCACGCACGCTTACGTAATCCCACATTTTCCCTGGTCTTCATAGCCCCTCTGTTGACGTCATAACGCATGATTGTAAAATGAAGAGAAATACGTTATATAACAAGTTCCTTTGCCTTTTGATTTGTTCTCCACAGTAAATCATGACAATCCATAAAAGATGTCAAGTTCTGTATTTAATTAGATTGCGAATTATAGTAAAACATTAGCAAATACTTTCATGTTAAAGGATGTGCATGAATATTATTCCACAATGTGTGATTATGATGTAACGAAGGTCTTTATGAGTTTGATGTATAATTCATAGTATAATGAAATTCGCTTTGGCATTAATTTTGCTATTTTTAACGTACATAAAAAGTTTGGTGATTTCATAACCGGAAAATATATGTTAAAAGAGGCAGGTCTTATATATATATATATATATATATATATATATATATATATATATATATATATATATATATATATATATATATATATATTGTTGACTGGTTGGTAAGGTTATTTAATGTATGTATGACTCACGGTGAGGTGCCTGAGGATTGGCGGAATGCGTGCATAGTGCCATTGTACAAAGGCAAAGGGGATAAGAGTGAGTGCTCAAATTACAGAGGTATAAGATTGTTGAGTATTCCTGGTAAATTATATGGGAGGGTATTGATTGAGAGGGTGAAGGCATGTACAGAGCATCAGATTGGGGAAGAGCAGTGTGGTTTCAGAAGTGGTAGAGGATGTGTGGATCAGGTGTTTGCTTTGAAGAATGTATGTGAGAAATACTTAGAAAAGCAAATGGATTTGTATGTAGCATTTATGGATCTGGAGAAGGCATATGATAGAGTTGATAGAGATGCTCTGTGGAAGGTATTAAGAATATATGGTGTGGGAGGCAAGTTGTTAGAAGCAGTGAAAAGTTTTTATCGAGGATGTAAGGCATGTGTACGTGTAGGAAGAGAGGAAAGTGATTGGTTCTCAGTGAATGTAGGTTTGCGGCAGGGGTGTGTGATGTCTCCATGGTTGTTTAATTTGTTTATGGATGGGGTTGTTAGGGAGGTGAATGCAAGAGTTTTGGAAAGAGGGGCAAGTATGAAGTCTGTTGGGGATGAGAGAGCTTGGGAAGTGAGTCAGTTGTTGTTCGCTGATGATACAGCGCTGGTGGCTGATTCATGTGAGAAACTGCAGAAGCTGGTGACTGAGTTTGGTAAAGTGTGTGAAAGAAGAAAGTTAAGAGTAAATGTGAATAAGAGCAAGGTTATTAGGTACAGTAGGGTTGAGGGTCAAGTCAATTGGGAGGTGAGTTTGAATGGAGAAAAACTGGAGGAAGTAAAGTGTTTTAGATATCTGGGAGTGGATGTGGCAGCGGATGGAACCATGGAAGCGGAAGTGGATCATAGGGTGGGGAGGGGGCGAAAATTCTGGAAGCCTTGAAGAATGTGTGGAAGTCGAGAACATTATCTCGGAAAGCAAAAATGGGTATGTTTGAAGGAATAGTGGTTCCAACAATGTTGTATGGTTGCGAGGCGTGGGCTATGGATAGAGTTGTGCGCAGGAGGATGGATGTGCTGGAAATGAGATGTTTGAGGACAATGTGTGGTGTGAGGTGGTTTGATCGAGTAAGTAACGTAAGGGTAAGAGAGATGTGTGGAAATAAAAAGAGCGTGGTTGAGAGAGCAGAAGAGGGTGTTTTGAAATGGTTTGGGCACATGGAGAGAATGAGTGAGGAAAGATTGACCAAGAGGATATATGTGTCGGAGGTGGAGGGAACGAGGAGAAGAGGGAGACCAAATTGGAGGTGGAAAGATGGAGTGAAAAAGATTTTGTGTGATCGGGGCCTGAACATGCAGGAGGGTGAAAGGAGGACAAGGAATAGAGTGAATTGGAGCGATGTGGTATACCGGGGTTGACGTGCTGTCAGTGGATTGAATCAGGGCATGTGAAGCGTCTGGGGTAAACCATGGAAAGCTGTGTAGGTATGTATATTTGCGTGTGTGGACGTATGTATATACATGTGTATGGAGGTGGATTGGGCCATTTCTTTCGTCTGTTTCCTTGCGCTACCTCGCAAACGCGGGAGACAGCGACAAAGCAAAAAAAAAAAAATATATATATATTTATATATATTATATATATATATTTTATATATATATATATATATATATATATGTATATATATATATTTGGAAAATATATTTGGAAAGGCTTCATGATGTAGGGATGCAATAGGCTAGCAAGGCTTGTTAGCTCTAGACTGCTGGGTAATTCGTAGTGTTGCTAATGGTGGGGGCGAACAAATAGCGATAAATACAACCTCTATGTTAAAGTGAATTTGTACTATCAGCTGTCAGCCCGTCTCTACAATGAAAGCATAAATATTTTTGCGACCGAACTTTGTCATTACCCAAATGCACTTTATTCAAATTAGTTTGCATATGGTTATTTAGGAGTCTTTCGTACGCACAAGAGAATTTGACCATACCAGTAGCTGTGTTATTACGTTTTCCTTTGTTGTGCTTTAGGGAGCTATTATTGTATACCTCGCGAGCACACACTCGCATAACAGTCCTGGAAACAACAGGGCAAGATGACGCTGGTTATCTTTGATTTTGTTAAGGTAACCACCACCTGAGGCGTGCGTGATATAGTGCTAGGCATTTCTGTTCCTCTCACACGTCCATACTTTCTACAGCAAATGAGACTGAGTGCGTAGGTGTGTGAGAGGATCTTGTTTCTAAGATCCTTCCCTAGTTTACCCCTGGCTGCCATGCGACTTTAGGTGCTGTGTTAGCAAACCTGGAGACCATAAGAAATAAAGTGTTTACGTATAGTTCTGTGATTGCACTGTAGTATCGTTTCATGCACAAATTTATATATATATATATATATATATATATATATATATATATATATATATATATATATATATATATATATATATAACATGTGGTAGTAATAATAGTAGTTTGTAAGCACCATTGGTGAAGATTTACGGTATAAAGAAAGATTTCGTGAAGTTTTATGGGTGTTGAAATTCAAATTTAACATCCCACACAACCAGACCGTGGACTGTGTTTGAGCCAACTGTGTGTGGGGCATGACAGACATGTTAAGCTGAGCACATTACGAACTTTTATGTTAACTCTGTGTTATGTCTGATACTTATTTTCTATTTTATTTTTTCATACCTCGGTTGGTGTTTATAAAACTACTGCATTGTTGTATAACTTTGATATGTTTGTTTTGTAGAACTGAATGATTGACTAAATGTTCTAAATTCAAAATGTCTTCTTTCTTCGCTTATTTTTTTCTTTCTTTCTTAAATTCAAAGATGTTTTGAGACTTAGTCGTATCGTCTGTACTGTATTTCACTCAAGCTGTCAAATGAGACTTAATAATGTTAAGGTTTTGAAAACACGTCCCGTTTGGATCACCTCAGTACAATCCATAGACGCCTTTTACTCTATTTACGGTTGTGTATTTAGAGTATATTTATATATTCTTCTATGATAGTTGTTAAGAAATGTCCACACCATGTATAGCATGAAGTAGGTTAGAGGAGTTGGTTGTTGCGACTAGGTTAAGACACCAACGATAGTACAGGGGTAATTAATGTCTGGGTAGACCGACCAAAAATTTATGGTTCCAGACCTTATCTATATATATAACAGGGCTGGCGACCCAGTGTCATGTGTGCCCATAGGGTGGCAGGCGAAGACATTTTCTTGGCACGCGAAGTGTTACAGTGTTCCCATGGGCACGGGAAGGAATTATTTTTTCTTTTTTTTCGGCAACTTAACCATGGGATAGTTTAGGGGCACACGCTCACAAAAGCGTTCGCCAGCTCTGGTCTATACAACACAGGTGCCAGACAGTGTTACTTGCTCTCGTATATCACTTGACTGAGGCAAAAAAACATAACCCGTCGCTTGCAGGAATAAATTGATATAAGTTGATACCTTGTTTTGTTTCAACCCAGTTGGTTATATATATATATATATATATATATATATATATATATATATATATATATATATATATATATATATATATATATATATAATATTTATATAGATGAGAGTTGGGGTGAGAGAGTATCATTAAATTTTGGGGAGATTAAAAAGATGTTTTGGAAGATGGTAAATAAGTCCGCAAGACAAAGAGAACAAATGGGAACATCGGTGAAGTGGACTAATGGGGAGGTAATAGCAAGTAGTAGTTAACTGAGATGGAGTGAGTATTTTGTAGGTTTGTTGAATGTGTTTGATGATAGAATGGCAGATATAGGGTGTTGTGGTCGAGGTGGTGTGCGAAGTGAGAAGGTCAGGGAGATTGTTTTCGTAAACAGAGAAGAGGTAGTGAAAGCTTTGCGGAAGATGAAAGCCGGCAAGGCGGCGGGTTTAGATGGTATTGCAGTGAAATATATTAAAAAACATGGTGACTGTGTTGTTGACTGGTTGGTAAGGATAATCAATGTATGTATGGTTCATGGTGAGATGCCTGAGGATTGGCGGAATGCATGCATAGTGCCATTGTATAAAGGCAAAGGGGATAAGGGTGAGTGTTCAAATTACAGAGGTATAAGTTTGTTGAGTATTCCTAGGAAATTATATAGGAGGGTATTGATTGAGAGGGTAAAGGCATGTACAGAGCATCAGATTGGGGAAGAGCAGTGTGGTTTCAGAAGTGGTGGAGGATGTGTGGATCAGGTGTTTCCTTTGAAGAATGTATATGAGAAATACTAAGAAAAGCAGATGGATTTGCATGTAGCATTTATGGATCTGGTGAAAGCATATGATAGAGTTGATAGAGATGCTTTGTGGAAGGTATTAAGAGTATATGGTGGGGGAGGTAAGTTGCTAGAAGCAGTGAAGTTTTTATCAAGGATGTAAGGATGTAAGGTAGGAAGAGAGGAAAGTGATTGGCTCTCAGGGGTGTGTGATGTCTCCGTGGCTGGTTGATTTGTTTATGGATGGGGCTGTTAGGGAGGTGAATGCAAGAGTTTTGGAGAGAGGGGCTGATTCGGGTGAGAAACTGCAGAAGCTGGTGACTGAGTTTGCTAAAGTGTGTAAAAAAAGAAAGTTGAGAGTAAGTGCGAATAAGAGCAAGGTTTTTAGGTTCAGTAGGGTTGAGGGACAAGTCATTTGGGAGGTAAGTTTAAATGGAGAAAATTGGAAGAAATGAAGTGTTTTAGATATCTGCGAGTGGATTTGGCAGCGGATGGAACCATGGAAGCGGAAGTGAGTCACAGGGAGGAGGAGGGGGCGAAGGTTCTGGGAGCGTTGAAAAATGTGTGGAAGGCGAGAACGTTATCTGAGAGCAAAAATGGGTATGTTTGAAGGAATAGTGGTTCCACAATGTTATATAGTTGCGAGGCGTGGGCTATAGATAGGGTTGTGCGGAGGAGGGTGGATGTACTAGAAATGAGATGTTTGAGGACAATATGTGGTGTGAGGTGGTTTTGTCGAGTAAGCAATGGAAGGGTAAGAGAGATGTGTGGTAATAAAAAGAGTGTGATTAAGAGAGCAGAAGAGGGTGTATTGAAATGGTTTGGTCACAGGAAGAGAATGAGTGAGGAAAGATTGACCAAGAGGATATATGTGTCAGAGGTAGAGGGAACGAGGAGAAGTGGGAGACCAAATTGGAGGTGAACGAATGTGGTCTTTGTTGTCTTCTCTTAGTGCTGCCTTGCGCGCGCGCGGGGGGAGGGGGTGTCATTTTCATGTGTGGCGGGGTGGCCATGAAAATTGATGAAGGCAGCAAGTATGGATATGTACATGTGTATATATGTATATGTCTGTGTATGTATATGTATGTATACATTGGAATGTATATGTGCGTGTGTGGGCGTTTATGTATATACATGTGTATGTGGGTGGGTTGGACCATTCTTTCGTCTGTTTCCTTGCGCTACCTCGCTAACGCGGGAGACAGCGACTAAGTATCACCACCTCTCTGTCCGCCATAATATTGATGCTCCGTGTACTACAGCTGTTATGTCGGCCACCACTCACGTGAGGTATCTGCTTGTCTTCCAACCATTTTGGACTTTGACAAGCGTCACGCGATTGGCTGCTGCCTCCTGTAGTTTACGTGTGGAGACCAATCACATTAAGATCGCATAAAGGTTGCTTGTTGTGATGCCTCATTCTCTCCTCAGGCTCCTAGTAGACAAATTTACTATAAACAATTTAATATCATAAAGATGATTATCCAAGCATTATCCATACAAGCGAGTCGAGAAAGCTAGAAGGCGCACCAAATGGTTAAAATAAAGGAGTTACCGCTGTAAGTTTTTAACATTTTCTATGATGCGGCTTCTACAGATATATTCGCTTTGGGTTACCCCATAAGTCTTAGAAAATGGAGTTGTCTCTGGTGAACTTTATGATAAAATACATCAAAATGCCTCTTTGAGCAATGATAATTTGATAATCACTCGTGGCATGACGTAGATATTGAAGCAGCCATATATTTTGATTTGGTCACTCGTTCATCATGGACAGCTACTTCACGTAATGTAAAGTGGTACAGTTGACACTGGAAAGACCTTGTCTCGCTTGTGTGATAGAGATATCACCAATTCTCGAAAATATCTCTATTTACAATTAGATAATAGTTCATCCCGAAACTACGTATAAACAGAAACGATTTCATTTTGTATCACCCATTTTCTGGTGGTTCACATGATTGTTACAGTGTATTTTACTCGTAGATTTCCCCTCCGATTGGCAGATAACGGTTTCTTATCGTCTGGGAAAAAGAAATAATGATTCGGGAGAAGTTCGGAGCATCCTTGCTCATATCCTCAACGTGTATAGTGTTAGCGTTATGATGGGCGTAACCTAATCTCCCTGCGCATGTGCACGGCGTAGATGCTACATGCGTATGAATGGGTGGGGCAGGTTTTAGGCCTGGTGGGAGGGAGGGAGGCGCGTCCAGCGTGCAGGTAGAAGCGGGAAAACGAGCACGTGTCACCACGTGGTCTCAAGACTATGATGATTACAGTTCGTATTGTTGTGGAGAGAGTGCTAGGCATGGCGTGAGTGGATGGCACGAATGTTAGGCATGGCCGGACTGGATGGAACGAATGCTAGGCATGGCTGGACTGGATGGAACGAATGCTAGGCATGGCCGGACTGGATGGTACGAATGCTTGGCATGACGGGACTGGATGGCACGAATGCTAGGCATGGCGCGACTGGATGGCACGAATGCTAGGCATGACGGGACTGGATGGTACGAATGCTAGGCATGACGGGACTGGATGGAACGAATGCTAGGCATGGCGGGACTGGATGGCACGAATGCTAGGCATGGCGGGACTGGATGGAACGAATGTTTTGTTGGATGGTCGTCTGAATTTCAAATTTGTTACGGTCATTAATGCCGTCATCGTCAAGCTCTATGTATACTTCATCAACCGTAGAATATATAATACGTTTACCAGATTTTGCAGATAATTCTAAGTCCTCGTAAACTCCCACTATATATGTGGCCCGTGTTGGAATGAACCGGTCCTCAGTAACGCGTTGTTGATGGGCGTGAGCTGGTTATGGCAACGCTGGTAAACTGCCAGTTTGTCACTCGTCACTGAAACAAAGAAAAAAAAGGAAAGAATGGGGGATAGCGTTTGTATGTTTATGGCCGTCTTATAGCGCCAGGGTAATGTAATTCCCTCACTGTACAGTATGGAGAGAAAGTCATGTAAAGTCCCCAGCCAACGCTGTTCTCTGTGTACGTTCTCGTATGATTTCACTTGTGTTTTTATCTGCGTGTGTGGGTAAATGCTTTATGTGACCGACAGTTATGAGAACTGGAATTCTGCCTTCGTCTTTCCACGGTACCATTCATTTAGTATTTTTTTAATTTTAAGTTATAATGGATGAAGTTTAGAAGGAAGCTTACACTGTGAATTACCACGGAACGCGTATTGTAAATATTGATGTAGCAGCTGGTACTGTTTGGTCCGATTCCCGCAGAGTTTACGACATTCTCTCCTCATTTATATTTTTCCTCGCTAAGTTCGCTACAAACCATTTCTTCTTTTTTTTTCATTTAACCTCAGGACTCAGGCTTTCTTTTTATTCGTAATCACGAGCAGGCCAAGTCAGGTAACACCACCAGTTTTAAGCGGAAATAGAAGCTTTCTTGTTTATCTGAGCGTAGATGGCTTCCCGTGAGGTGTACCAAGATAAACTCAACATCTGCATCATGATAACCATTTTTAAATAGGATGATAAAAGTTGTTAAATGATAATGCATATAATTTCGTAATTTGTAATTTATTTTCTGTAGGAATAATTTTTTTTTTTTTACATAGGGTTTGTTACGTTAAAACATGCAAATATAATTTGCAAACATGAACAATAAATGAGATATGATTATTGGTCCCTGGTGGAGTGGTTCAGTTGGCGTCTGGCAGTGGGGTTGGGTGGTCAGCCTCTTGGCAGGATGGGCCACTGTGGCGGTGGGGGGAGGGTGTAGTCGGCCGGGTGGTGGCTGCGTGTCCAGTGCTCTCAGGTGTACACCAGCGACGGGTGGGTGTGTGTGTGCTCGCTCCCCGCGTTACCACACTGTCTACACTGTCACATTGGGCGTCGCACCTGGAGGATGTTCTGTATTGACAAGGAGGAGGGGCGGGTCCTGGCTTGATCATTACGGGCGTGGCTTCTGCTAATGTGACGATGGCTCCGCATCTGTAGAGGAAAAACCATGTATAATACTGGTTATATATATATATATATATATATATATATATATATATATATATATATATATATATATATATATATTATGGCAATCGGACGACAGACTAATTTTTTCATTTACGTTTCAAACAACCATTAGTAAAACTAATTTAATATTGATTTGCCAGAGTAACTGGTGTTCAGCATTACAAACACAAAGCTATAAAGTTTCCTATTAATGTTAACGTTATTGATAAGGGAAGTTAGTGAGTGCTGTACTCTGGTGACAGTGGAGGGTAATAACGCTACACTTACCAGGTGTTGTGATGTCGGCCGTGGCTGTGTGTGTGCTGGATGTCATGTTTCTCTGTCACGTCTTCTGGACGTTACAAGAAACTACTTCAGGTACCACGTAACGCCGCCAGGTGCCCACGTCAGACTACAGGACTACGGCTCATGACGGGTGCAGGGCAGAGTCTCTCGGGTCCGTACATTAGTGCATGGTTGTATTCAGGATCCCATGTAGCAGCAACACAGGGTCGTCTTCAAGGACCACATATCATCACAGGGTCGTCCTCAGGACTCTCACTTCAACGTAAGGATCATCATCATGGCCCACACGGTAACGTAGGGTCATCTGTAGGGTCCACTGGTTGACATAAGGTTGTGTTTAGGGCCTAAACATCAACATTAAGGTCTTCAGGGCGCACACATTAACACGTAGTCTACATGACTCATAGTGTCGTCTTCATGGCCCGAATATCACCACAGGGTCGTCTTTCGGGTCCACCTGTCCTCACACAGTTGGTTGTCTCCAAGTGCACCTCATAAAACTTGTCAGTGCGCATCACGGGGTTCGTACCAGACACAGGGGTCGTCTTGAGGGACCCAACTAAACCCAGGGACGTCTCGAAGGCCCGCATCCGACATGAGGGGTCGTGTTGAGAGCCCACGTCAGAAACAAGAGTCGTCGCCGTATAGCACAACCCCCAGCCCAGACTGCTTCACGGGTCTGCTACACCAGCCTCGCTCAAGCACTTATCAAGCCATACCACGTATGTAGGGAAGACGACGGCGTGTCGTGGAGAGCTGGTCTGCTGGGGATCTGGCAGCTGCTGAGCCAACCAGCTGCACGGGCGGCGACTCGGGGCCTTTGGGTTAAAAACAATAATGTTGGTTGGAGGTGACCTCAGGAGGTGGTAGCGTCCGTGTTGCTGCTCTCCTCGAACACAGAGTCGCTGTTCTGCGTGTCTTCCTGAGGTTGAGGGGAGGAGGCGAGCTCCTCCTCCAAGTCGTAGATGTAGTCGATGACGAACTGGATGAGCTCGAGGCGGGACACGGGGCGGTCCTTGGGACACTGCGGTACCAGCTGCTGCAGACGGTCCAGATACATGAGGACCTGGGTGGCTTCAGCCCGAGCCGAGGGCTTGCCGGCCTTGCCTTCCAGGACTCCCATGATGGCCTGCACGGGGGAAGCACAACGCTGAGCCTTCATTCTTCAGTCTGCCAGGAGATGGTCCGCCTTTCTAGAGTTGGTGGGAGCGAGTGATGGCGGGCCGGGCGCTACGCCGGTATTTATAAGAGTCGGGCGTGAGGCCCCGCCCCCCTGGTGTAGCGCAGGTGGGCGGACGACAGCTGGGGCGACCTTCTCACGCAGGCGGCGACGCAACACCCAGGTGGTGGCCGTGCCTCGCTGGGCCTTCCGCCTCGTCTGCCTGTATGTTTGATTGTTAACCTAGTTAGCCAGACGGGGCGACCCTGCTGTATGATTTCCCGCCCTTCGAGCTGACCCATAAGGATTGGGTCAAAGGCCATGCCATGATGTATCCCAGGGTGGCGCAGTCGTGGCCAAGGCCTTGGTTGTCATCGCGAGTGTGGAGGAGGACTTGATGACTACCGTCCCCGCTGTTCCCACGACCTGCCCCCCCCCCCCCTGGCCTGCCCTCACACACACACACACACACACACACACACACACACACACACACACACACACACACACACACACACACCCTCCTTCCCTCCCTCCCACCCGGTCAACAGATGTTCCGGTCCGAACACCCGATCACTCTGCCTCCTTCACGTTCTCACACCCCTCCCACCAACGCCCACACCCCTCCCTCAGCACCCACGCCCCACGAGTGAACACACCTTGCTCCCCAGCACAGCACCCCCCTCCCCCACCAGCGCCCACACCTTGCTCCCAAGCACCCACACCCCGCCCTCAGCACCCACAGCCCTCACCCTTGTAAACATCCTTCGCCTTGCTTCATCACTCCCACCCCAGCTCCCATCACCCATGCCTCGCCTACAGAACCCACCCCTGCCCAGCATTTTCACCCACTTCCTCAGCAACACCTCCCCTGTTTACCAGCTCCCACACTCCCAACACCCACGTTCCCTCCCCCTGTAACACCCTCACCTTCTAACCCCATGTCATCCAACAGGACCCACAACTCCCCCTCGTCTCCCGTATACCCGTCAAGACAGTGGGTCTGCCGCCACCATGCATACACTCCCCTCCCCCCTTCCACACTCCCCTCCCTTCCGTCAGTGCAGGGGCCGGAGCCCTTCTCACAATGCCGTGTCCGGACCCCGACCTCCGGTACCAATCGTAGACGGACGCCCGTCAGCAACACCTCCTTTCCCAGGCCAGGCGAGGGATGGAAGACGAACCCCTGAGCCACACATCCATATCCTCTACCTGTCCCCCCAAAACACACACACACACACACACACACACACACACACACACACACACACACGACTCCTGCAGTATAACTTGAGGAGTCATCCACACGCAATCCACCCGTCTGCTCCACCCAGGAACGCCAGGTCTCCGCATGGAAGCCGGCGTCCCTACTGCAGGAGATTCACAAAAAGGTCCATACGTATCCGCTCCCTACCTACCCCCAGCGGTCTGGGAGGCGGCGCGTCCATATGGTACCCGCACGCTGCTGGTATCCGCCCGCTCGCTCGCCGCCGGGGAGGAGGAAGACCTCCACCTGATCGTTCCCACACACGTATCCGCTTCCCGCCCACCACTCGCTGCATCCACACATGACTGTCGCACCCACAACTGTCCACACACACACACACACACACACACACACGCCCACACCTGCCCGCTAACGCCCACACCTGCCCGCTGACGCCCACACGTGCACGCTAACGCCTACACCTGCCCTGTCACACCCGCGCCTGCCCTGACACCTGCCCGCTAACGCCCACACCTGCCCGCTAACGCCCACACCTGCCCGCTAACGCCCACACCTGCCCGCTAACGCCCACACCTGCCCGCTAACGCCCACACCTGCCCGCTAACGCCCACACCTGCCCGCTAACGCCCACACCTGCCCGCTAACGCCCACACCTGCCCGCTAACGCCCACACCTGCCCGCTAACGCCCACACCTGCCCGCTAACGCCCACACCTGCCCGCTAACGCCCACACCTGCCCGCTAACGCCCACACCTGCCCGCTAACGCCCACACCTGCCCGCTAACGCCCACACCTGCCCGCTAACGCCCACACCTGCCCGCTAACGCCCACACCTGCCCGCTAACGCCCACACCTGCCCGCTAACGCCCACACCTGCCCGCTAACGCCCACACCTGCCCGCTAACGCCCACACCTGCCCGCTAACGCCCACACCTGCCCGCTAACGCCCACACCTGCCCGCTAACGCCCACACCTGCCCGCTAACGCCCACACCTGCCCGCTAACGCCCACACCTGCCCGCTAACGCCCACACCTGCCCGCTAACGCCCACACCTGCCCGCTAACGCCCACACCTGCCCGCTAACGCCCACACCTGCCCGCTAACGCCCACACCTGCCCGCTAACGCCCACACCTGCCCGCTAACGCCCACACCTGCCCGCTAACGCCCACACCTGCCCGCTAACGCCCACACCTGCCCGCTAACGCCCACACCTGCCCGCTAACGCCCACACCTGCCCGCTAACGCCCACACCTGCCCGCTAACGCCCACACCTGCCCGCTAACGCCCACACCTGCCCGCTAACGCCCACACCTGCCCGCTAACGCCCACACCTGCCCGCTAACGCCCACACCTGCCCGCTAACGCCCACACCTGCCCGCTAACGCCCACACCTGCCCGCTAACGCCCACACCTGCCCGCTAACGCCCACACCTGCCCGCTAACGCCCACACCTGCCCGCTAACGCCCACACCTGCCCGCTAACGCCCACACCTGCCCGCTAACGCCCACACCTGCCCGCTAACGCCCACACCTGCCCGCTAACGCCCACACCTGCCCGCTAACGCCCACACCTGCCCGCTAACGCCCACACCTGCCCGCTAACGCCCACACCTGCCCGCTAACGCCCACACCTGCCCGCTAACGCCCACACCTGCCCGCTAACGCCCACACCTGCCCGCTAACGCCCACACCTGCCCGCTAACGCCCACACCTGCCCGCTAACGCCCACACCTGCCCGCTAACGCCCACACCTGCCCGCTAACGCCCACACCTGCCCGCTAACGCCCACACCTGCCCGCTAACGCCCACACCTGCCCGCTAACGCCCACACCTGCCCGCTAACGCCCACACCTGCCCGCTAACGCCCACACCTGCCCGCTAACGCCCACACCTGCCCGCTAACGCCCACACCTGCCCGCTAACGCCCACACCTGCCCGCTAACGCCCACACCTGCCCGCTAACGCCCACACCTGCCCGCTAACGCCCACACCTGCCCGCTAACGCCCACACCTGCCCGCTAACGCCCACACCTGCCCGCTAACGCCCACACCTGCCCGCTAACGCCCACACCTGCCCGCTAACGCCCACACCTGCCCGCTAACGCCCACACCTGCCCGCTAACGCCCACACCTGCCCGCTAACGCCCACACCTGCCCGCTAACGCCCACACCTGCCCGCTAACGCCCACACCTGCCCGCTAACGCCCACACCTGCCCGCTAACGCCCACACCTGCCCGCTAACGCCCACACCTGCCCGCTAACGCCCACACCTGCCCGCTAACGCCCACACCTGCCCGCTAACGCCCACACCTGCCCGCTAACGCCCACACCTGCCCGCTAACGCCCACACCTGCCCGCTAACGCCCACACCTGCCCGCTAACGCCCACACCTGCCCGCTAACGCCCACACCTGCCCGCTAACGCCCACACCTGCCCGCTAACGCCCACACCTGCCCGCTAACGCCCACACCTGCCCGCTAACGCCCCACCCACACCTGCCCTTTCTCACCCTCGCACCAACACTTGCGCCTCTGCTACCACAGTGGTGGTCGGCTGGACGTGAGGTAGTGAGGCATGGTACCTACCCTCGCTACCACAGTGGTGGTCGGCTGGACGTGTGGTAGTGAGGCATGGTACCTACCCTCGCTACCACAGTGGTGGTCGGCTGGACGTGTGGTAGTGAGGCATGGCACCCACCCTCGCTACCACAGTGGTGGTCGGCTGGACGTGAGGTAGTGAGGCATGGCTCCCACCCTCGCTACCACAGTGGTGGTCGGCTGGACGTGTGGTAGTGAGGCATGGTACCTACCCTCGCTACCACAGTGGTGGCTCGCTGGACGTGTGGTCGTGGAGGTAATTACCATTGTAACAGAAACTCTTCTAATGTCACATCACATCACATATCTCATGACATCACATCACATCATCTCTCATGAAGACTGACAGAGTTCAAAGATGAAAATACGATAGTTGTGGTAGTTGTAATTATGATGATGATGATGATGATGATGATGATGATGATGATGACGTATTTGCGTGAGAGCCACATTGACCCCTGCACACACGGGTCAGAATAGATCTTACTGGACAGGGGGGGGGGGGGGGGTAATATGTACTACCGGGCGTGCGTCAGCTCTCGTGCCATCATGACGGTTGTCTGACGTGTACTGCCGGGCGTACGTCGAGCGCCATGCCGTAGCACGACCTTGATATTTGACTTGACCCCTCACCGTCAGGCATCATGTAACGTAGCGAGTTCCCGTCGATCGGCGCCGCTGCCGGGTTCCTGACGTCACCACCTGGTGGCGGATTAAGGTGCCCGGCGCACACGACCAGCTGTCGTCCAGTGATCGAGCTGGTGTGATGATCTTCTAGTCGGTCGCAGACCGAAGACCCCGAGCAGATGGGTCACACCCACTTCCATCCATAACGGAGGCGGGGGAGGGGGGTCCGTCATCGCGTCTGTGTTCTACCCGTTAACGATTCACGCCGTAATGCAGCTTGGTGGCCAACGCTGACCGTGTTAACAGTGCGGGCGTGACCAGGGCGTGTGGTCCCTCGCATACACCCAGGCATCACTCAGGGCATTCTGTCGAGCAGCCCCCTGGCTCTCAGATACTCAGATGCGCAAGCTTTTATTTTTTTATTTTCTTTTTTTTTTCTTGAAGGCACCAGTCACGAACAAAAGTCCACTTGAGGGACGGGCCTTAATTGAAATATAGATGGGTTAATGAAAGAGAAAACAAAAGATCAGACCAGGGAAAGTGTTTACGAATTTTGGAGGAAGTGCAAACCCTGTCTTTTAAAATGTGTCAGTTCATAGTTACTGGGGAAAGACATGAGAGGGTAGAGAGTTCCAAAGCTTCGGGGTGTACGGAAAGAAACAGTTATCAAAACGGCCCACCCTTCAGTTACTGATGGCCACACGATAATCGTGTGACGCAGTAGTTTGCCGAGCATTGCGTGGTTTAGCTAGTGTGTGTGTGTGTGTGTAGGGGTGGGGGGCACAAGCAGACAGCTCTGGGGAAGCAAACCCAAAGTAAAACCTATAGATGAAGGACAATGAACCCACATTGCGGCTTAGGACCAGCGGGTGAAGCAGATGTTCGGAAGAACAGAAATATCAACATATGAAGAGGACACCCAGTTTCTTAGAGGCAGACTCGGCTATTCCCGTAATGGGTGTGTGTGTGTGTGTTTCCAGTATGAGAGTGGATGTTTACAGTAATACCAGGTATGTCTATTGAGTCTCTATTGAGGTGGGTAGAAACTGGGTCTTGCAGGCTTGATCACATTCCGTCCACCCATACGCCTGCCTGGATCCCTCTCCTGCCATTCGACTGTTGCTAATTCCTCTCGTACTGGAGCGCGGCGATGTTGCGTTATCTGCACCATCCCTGTGGGACCTCACCTCTTGCTCCGCCACACCAGCAGCTGCTCCTGCACCATCAGTAGCATCTTGCCCTGAGGCACACTGCTCTGTTCTTTTAAAAGGACGTAAATGTCTTATCTCTGTATCTGGACACGTCTCTCGGTAAACATATTAAGCTTCCTAAACACCCTTTTAAACCCCCATGATCCTGACATTTGGCCCTTACGTGCCTCGCGTGCCTCGAGCACTTTGCCCTCAAGTCCCTGACCTTTGGCCTGTACTACCGGGCGTGCGTCGAACAGCGCGCCATCTCGACCCTGAAATACCGTTGCCAGGAGAGGAGGACGTGTGTGCAATACGACCGGCTCGATCACTGGGCTTGGGGGGAACACGTCCAGCTACGGTGGACGCTGGAGCCTTCCAGTGAGGAAGACTGCCACAGGAGACGCGAGTATGGCCCGGCTCCACCACGCGCGGGGAGGACACACACAGACAGACAGAAACAACCCCCCCATCGTCGCAGCGGTATAGACACACACCCCCTCCCTCCGTGTGGTCTGCACACACACACACACACACACACACACACACACCGCAGCTGACAATCGTAAAGTGACTGTTATTAATTAGAAGGATCAATACTGGGCATCATGAGGTGTGGGGGCCCCTGGCGGTCGGTTGAGAGCCCGTGTGAGTGCGCACCAAGGAACAAAACAACGGTGGCTGTGCGTCCACCCGGAGGCTTCCCACACCAACAAAAGACGGAGGTGGATGCGTTCCACGTTAACCCCCTCCTGCCGGCGGTGATAAAGAGATGCCATCTGGTCTCATGTTAAACAAATGGACTGCCTTTGTGTCCACCGCGTCGGAAACTGTATTGTGATTGGCATCAGTGTGTTAAGTGTAATGTGTAATCATGTGTAAGTTGGCATAAAAGTGTAAGTGTAATGTGTAAGTTGGCATAAAAGTGTTAAGTGTAATGTGTAAGTTGGCATAAAAGTGTAAGTGTAATGTGTAAGTTGGCATAAAAGTGTTAAGTGTAATGTGTAAGTTGGCATAAAAGTGTTAAGTGTAATGTGTAAGTTGGCATAAAAGTGCAAGTGTAATGTGTAAGTTCGCATCAAAGTGTTAAGTGTAATGTGTAACTTGGCATAAGTGTTAAGTGTCATGTGTAAGTTGGCATAAATGTTGTGTCATGTGTAAGTTGGCATAAAAGTGTAAGTGTAATGTGTAAGTTGGCATCAAAGTGTTAAGTGTAATGTGTAAGTTGGCATAAAAGTGTAAGTGTAATGTGTAAGTTGGCATCAAAGTGTTAAGTGTAATGTGTAAGTTGGCATATAAGTGTGTGTCATGTGTAAGTTGACATAAAAGTGTTAGTGTAATGTGTAAGTTGGCATTAAAGTGTAAGTGTAATGTGTAAATTTCTGAGACACGACTCATTAACTGGTGTAGAATATGTATCCTTAAAATTGTTATGGATATGTCGTAGTTTTTAAGTCTGTAAAAAAAAATATATATATATGATTTTCGTCTGTCTGTATTTCTTCATATAAACATGTCGTCCACTGTTCTCTAGGGTGTATCTGACATTAAAGATAGACTTGCTCCTGTCTCTTATATCTTCCTAATGACCTTAGAAAAATAAAACCCAGGTCAGACCAGCCCGTGTTGTTTGCTGGACATGGGCGAGTGTGTGTGGTCGTACACACAACCCTCCGTTGTGAGTAATGTGTTATACTACCATATGTTTATTGTTCCGCAAGAGTCGTCAGAGTTTTCGCCCATCCAGACTCTTTAGCTTTGGTTAGGGTTAGGGTGGGTTAGGTAGGGTAAGCTCTGTGTTAGCTTTGGTGAGAGTTAGGGTAGATAGGTTAGGTAGGGTAAGCTTTGTGTTAGCTTTGGTTAAAGTTAGGATGGGTTAGGTAGGGTAAGCTGTGGTTAAAGTTAAGATAGGTTAGGTAGAGTAAGCTATGGTTAAAGTTAAGATAGGTTAGGTAGGGTAAGCTTTGGTTAAAGTTAAGATAGGTAAGGTAGGGTAAGCTTTGGTTAGAGTTAGGATGGGTTGGGTTAGGTTAGGTTTGCCTGGTGTCGTGTCAAGACGAGCCGGAGGTGCACGGGTGAGGTGGAGGATGCGAGGCACGGGACATGGGTTGGTACTGGCGGACTGACTTTGACACATTGGATGAGTCAAATAGTGGAGTGTTGACGGCAGGAGGAGCAGCAGCAGGAGGAGCACCCCGCCGTGCCTCGCCCAGAGCCAGTCTCCGGCGGTAAGCAAGGGTCGGTCGGGCAGCACATGGGCCAGTATGGGTGGTGAGGAGGGAGGTGAGGGAGGGCAGGCAGGCAGCAGCTGTAACAACTTACTAACGATCGTTGCCAAGCTGGCTCTCCACGCTCCTTATCACCAGACCCAGACAGGTGCGGCTGGCAGGGGGGGAAGGGCTGCCTGGTCGTGGGGAGAGGGCTATCCTGGGAGTGGGAGAGGGCTACCGTGGCAGTGGGAGAGGGCTATCCTGGGAGTGGGAGAGGGCTGCCCTGGTGGTGGTGGTGGTGGAGGGCTACCCTGGTGGTGGTGGTGGAGAGTTATCCTGGTAGTGGGAGAGGCCAGTCCTGGTGGTATTGGAGGGCTATCCTGGTGGTGGTGGAGGGCTATCCTGGTGGTGGGAGAGGGCTATCCTGGTGGGGGTGGAGGGCTATCCTGGTGGTGGGAGAGGGCTGTCCTGGTGGTGGTGGAGGGCTATCCTGGTGGTGGTGGAAGGCTATCCTGGCGGTGGTGGAGGGCTGGCTATCCTGGTGGTGGTGGTGGAGGGCTGGTTATCCTGGTGGTGATGGAGGGCTGCTTTGGTAGTGAAGGAGATCTCTGGTGGTGGTGAGGGGCCTGCTAGAGTTGTGAGGGAGGGGTGGCTGGGGTTGTGGGGAGGGCTGTTGGGTTGTGGGTGGAGAGCTCATGGCGTTGTGGTATAGAGCTGCTGGGATTGTCCGGGAGGCCTGCTAGTGTTGTAGGGAAGGTTGTGGGTGAGGGCTGCATGGGGTTGTGTGGGTAAAAGCGTCTAAGACTGTAGGGAGAATGTTGGTGGGGGTTGTGGGGGGGAGGTTGACGGAGTTCTGGTGTGTTCACGTGAAGTGAGACTTTACTTACAAATGAGGTTAGCAAAGGTTGGGGTGAATTGGATTTTGAGAAAAGCAGAAGCAAGTTTTATATATATCTATATTCATGAGGTTGGGACAGAGCCTTCTAGCTTGATGGAATGAGGGGCCTCCATGAAAACATAAGGTTATTAGAGGTTCATCATGAGGTGAGGAGGTTTCTGTGTAAGTACTGAGTCTGGTACGTTTAGGTGAGGTTAAGTATGGCTTTGTGACCAGGGGGGAGGTTGTAGTATGGTAGGTAGGGCTACTGGTATGACCAGGGGAGAGGTTGTAGTATGGTAGGTAGGGCTACTGGTATGACCAGGGGAGAGGTTGTAGTATGGTAGGTTGGGGTACTGGTATGACCAGGGGAGAGGTTGTAGTATGGTAGGTAGGGTACCGTCGTGTTCAAGGATCGCGCCGTCGTGTTCAAGGATCGCACCGTCGTGTTCAAGGATCGCACCGTTGTGTTCAAGGATCGTGCCGTCGTGTTCAAGATGAGGTAGGTCTGAGTGCGGGCGGACTGGGCCACCCCTCATCACAGGAGTTCGCTCACACATGTTGGTTACCGTGCGCATGTGCGCGTATAGCACCTGCAAGTCGCACAGGCGGCCATGTTTGGTTTACCGTCTGACGTCAGAGCCCTCGGGAGGTCGTGAGTGATGGGTAGTTGACACATGGGTTTCGAATCCCCGAGTATGCGCAGCGTGGCCGGGGTCGGACGCTGTGGGATTGGCGAAGCCATGGGACGTGACACCGGGTGGCCTGTCCCATGCCATCCACCGCTGCCTCTCTCTCCCTCCACCCGGGACCAGCTGCACACCAGGTGGGGCCCCAGTCCTCCATTCTCCCCCAGGGCCTGCCGCCACTACCACACCTGGTACAACCAACACAACACCCGGCCTTACACCCGCCCACTGTAGCCTTACACCCGGACCCCCCGACACACCCGCCCGCCACCCCTCTTTCCGTACAACCGGCCCCACATTAGCCCCTGTGCACGGTCCCACGCCCCGTCCTGTAGCCCTGCCGTCGGGGCGCCCCTCACGCGGCACCTACACCCAGCCTGACCTAAGACCATGAACCCTTGCCCACACCTGGTCCCACACCCAGCTCTACACTCGCTCCTGTTCCCGACCCTACACCCCCAGCACCCACACCCAGCCCCGCACCCGGCTCCACACCCAGTCCTGCACCCGGCCCCACACCCAGTCCTGCACCCGGCCCCACACCCAGTCCTGCACCCAGCCCCACACCCAGACCTGCACCCAGCCCCACACCCGGTCCCACACCCAGCCCCACACTCGGGCCCACACCCAGCCCCAAACCCGGTCCCACACCCAGTCCTACACCCGGACCCACACCCAGCCCTACACCCGGACCACACCCAGCCCCACACTCGGGCCCACACTCAACTCCACACCCGGCCCCACACCCGGCCCTGCACCCAGCCTCACACCCGGCCCTAAACTCGACCCTATACACGGCCCTACACCCTGTACACCAGGTGCGTGCTACAACAGACCCAACACCCTGTCCTACACTCGTTCGTGTAGGCAACTCCACTCTCAGCCCTACACCCGGCTTCACACATGGCCCTACACCCGGTCGTGTATACTCGTCACACCCGACCCTACACCTGGCCTTACAGCCGTCACACCCGGCCCTACACCTGGCCTTACAGCCGTCACACCCGGCCCTACACCTGGCCCTACAGCCGTCACACCCAACCCCTACACCTAGCCCTACAGCCGTTACACCCGGCCCTACACCTGGTCCTACAGCCGACACACCCGGCCCTACACCTGGCCCAGCTACACCAGCTCCTACACCTGGCCCTACAACCGTTACACCCGGCCCTACACCTGGCCCTACAGCCGACACACCCGGCCCTATACCTGGCCCTACAACCGACACACCCGGCCCTACACCTGGCCCTACAGCCGACACACCCGGCCCTACACCTGGCCCTACAACCGACACACCCGGCCCTACACCTGGCCCAGCTACACCAGCTCCCCTCCTCCCCCCTCTAGTCCCAACATCCGGCAGCAGCGCCCCAGAATAAACACCAGCTGCTGCGGCCGTACCAGCTGGGCCGCCCGTCTTTCCTGAGACTTGTCCCAGCTGGCCCTCTGGCCGTCCCTACCCCCCCCCCCCACCCCACCCTCTTGACAGACTGGCTGAGAGAGAGAGAGAGAGAGAGAGAGAGAGAGAGAGAGAGAGAGAGAGAGAGAGAGAGAGAGAGAGAGAGAGAGAGTTTAGCTCACTCCATGTACACACACACACACACACACACACACACACACACACACACACACACAGCGAGAGAGAGAGAGAGAGAGAGAGAGAGAGAGAGAGAGAGAGAGAGAGAGAGAGAGAGAGAGAGAGAGAGAGAGTTTAGCTCACTCCATGTACACACACACACACACACACACACACACACACACACACACACACACACACACAGCGAGAGAGAGAGAGAGAGAGAGAGAGAGAGAGAGAGAGAGAGAGAGAGAGAGAGAGAGAGAGAGAGAGAGTTTCTGTTTGCACTGCTTTGAAAGCATTCGAATCTGTGCCACACTAGGAGGAGGCCGGTAGGGAAGGTGTAGCTAGCTTCAGGTAAACTTTGTACACTTAGTGTGGGTGAGGTTCACAACAACATTGGGTCGTCAGTTCGAAGCCTCAGGGCTGTAATGAGAAAGGAACTGACTGACCTCTTTGAAGCACGAAGACGAGTTCAGAGAAGCACGAGTCGAACCATTCTCCATCACAGTGGATTGTGGAAATTAAAAAACATGTATATGGAGACAGTAATAAGATCAGCAGGTTATATGATGTTGTAACTGCCAGACTAAGGCTAGGCTATAGGTACTACTGGCGCTCCGGCCTAACTGAAGATGGTCATCGTGTGAAATGTAAAGTTTGTGGCCAAAGATTCGGACACAAACTAGAACACTGTGTCTTAGAATGTGAAAAAAAAGAAAATAGAATCTTTTTAGGGATAGATCTAAACAAACCCTGCAAGAAATGTCACAACACCTTATTTTTAACAACAAGATACCCGAAATTTTAAGTTTGTATCCACTTTTTGCATGTAGTGGGTACAACTTACCATATGAGACTATGTAATGTATGTACTGAAATACGAATTGTAACATCTTATGTAATATCAACCCACTGGGGTCTGATTAAGACCCTTTGTGACCCCTGTAATCCTGTAATCCTTTTGCGCTACCGGTCACTGGATGAGCATGGGGTGCACAAATCAATCAAATCAACTTCAGGCAGTTGGAACGGGGGAGAGAGACGCCTTCGCTGGCTAGACTGCCTCAGTGGTAAGGTACAAAGGACGCATTGTCTGAGAAGCGTATTCGAAGCTGGGGGGGGTCGTCAGTGGCGTACCGCAATGTTCAATCTTTGGACCGTTGTCCTTCGCGATATATATATATATATATATATATATATATATATATATATATATATATATATATATATATATATATATATATATACATGTTTACCAAATGGCGTCTTAGCTTCGTCTCTTCGATGTGTGTCAACTGACTGTTATATTTCTCTCTTGTGTCTCCCCTGATGACGTGATTATTACACGAAAGTGCACTTGGGAGTTTTTCGTGTTTCATTTTTCCCGAGGACTCATAGGAATATATATATATATATATATATATATATATATATATATATATATATATATATATATATATATATATATATATATAACCGATTCACCAGCCGGATTGGACTTAACGCCTGGACATGTTTGTGGATGAGGCCAAGGTTGGTTGGCCGAGGGAAGGCAAGAATGATGAAGGCTGTACCCGTTCACAAGGGCACCTGGACAAACTTAGAGAGCTGATGGAATCCATCCCATGTACATATACAAGCAATAAGGACGGGAGGACACTGTGAGAGAAGGCCTCGCTAGGAATATGACCCAGTGGGACACATGTGCAGGAGTCTTTTGTGAGTTAGGGATGTGCCTCTGTCTGTCCGTTGGCTGGTTTAATGTCATTTATTCTTGCACATCCTACGTTTTTGGCCATAACTAGATTATGCTTCTCGAGTTTAGTGCTCGGAGAGGTACAAAGAACTCGTGGAGAAGGTCCAGAAGAGGGGGACAAAGATGGTACGAGATTTGAGACGTTGCATCACCTGAAGAATGAACGTGTGAATGATATGGGCGACCTCCACGTACGTAAGGAGGGACGTGGTGTGTGGAGGGAGGACGTGGTGTGTGATTGTAGGGGAAAGATTTAAGAGACGAGGGTGCTGGGGTGGCCGCCGCATCATTGGTTAGATCCCTCTGCCCCTGTGGAACAGTTCGGTGATGGATCACATGTGCTGTACATGCCCGAAACTCCTTGACCACACACACACACACACACACACACACACACACACAACCTCGACCCTCGTTCCCACACACATGTTGAAAAGGGTCACATCAACGTCTTGTACCAATAACCACTGCGTTCACTGTCGGCTTGCTTGGGCGTGTGTGACGTGTCTGGGAAATACTTGTAGGTGATGATCACTGCTGACAGTGAAGGATGTGTCTTTCTTGTTATGATCACTGCTGACAGTGAAGGATGTGTCTTGTTATGATCACTGCTGACAGTGAAGGATGTGTCTTGCTTGTTATGATCACTGCTGACAGTGAAGGATATGTCTTGTTATGATCACTGCTGACAGTGAAGGATATGTCTTGTTATGATCACTGCTGACAGTGAAGGATGTGTCTTGTTATGATCACTGCTGACAGTGAAGGATGTGTCTTGCTTGCTGGAGGATGGTCAGAGCCCATATGGAGGGTCAGGGCGGGAAAATTTTAGTCTTGTTTGTCCTTATTTTGTGAGAGAAATTGTTGGAACGACATTTTTGCCCCGTTTACTGTGTACATATTTATTTCAGTTTCTTATTAAGTGATGACGTTCATTACGTATACGAGAGCAATAATTTGTAATTTATTTATTTAGCATCAGAATCAGTCGTGTGTTTATACGTAAAGTCGTGAGCGTGGCCCTCCAAGTGCTGCCTGGCGCCGGCTGTCCTGGGGCAACAGACGTTATCTCGCGTCATATGTCCACTCTTCCCGAGCATACCATATGTCTCACGACACCATGTGTCTCCGGACGGCATGAGTGGTTCCAGGGGGGCGGCGGTGTTGGGGGGTGGGTGCGGCATGTGTCCCAGGATGTGTCAGCTCCCAGTGGCCATACGATCCCGTGGGGACCAGAGTTCCTGCGGAGCCTGGTGTGGCCGGAGCCATTATCGCCTCCGTTGCCTATAAAGTAATATTAACGAGAATTATTCTTCCTTTCCCTCGATTTATCATTTACATTTACTACCTCTGACTTCGTTATCTCCATGAAAATCATCATTATGATGTACTTTACGAAGTTGTTATGTATAATGTATTCATTTTCGTCGGTGTAAGAATAGTTTTGGATATCGGTATCCGGCAACTGTACGTGTGTGGCTTCGTTCCCATACCGCCAACACCTGTCTCATTTCGGCGGGAATTTTCGAGTATCCCCGTCAATATTTCACATCATTATCGCCTCTCGCCACTTGCTACGGATATCAATTATGTCTATCGACCTTTATAAGTAGCCAGAGGAAGGGTCGCCTCGTGTGGTAAATCATGCAGAGGAGGGGGGAAGGGAGACTGAATAGATTTTAACAGAAATGTTTGGGTTGGCTTCGAGGAAATGCGTCAAGGAGGGAGGGACGGAGGGTTTGGTTTCCCACGCTCACCAATCCACCTGTCATTTCAAAGTCACATTCCTGACCGGGAGACAGCGGTGCTCGCTGGTAATTGTTGGGACCATGTAGTGCCCCCCAATCACCCCCCCCCCCCGGGGCCCCCTGTTGATATGGTTCGTTGTGGTGCATTATGGTACCCGCTGCGGGTGGGAAGGGGGGGGGGGTGATGGTTACCGCTTGGTCCTCGTACATTGTCTGGGGGTTCAAGTGCTACTGGTCTGGTATGAGGTTTTAGCCTCTCTGTAGCCGCCCCACTGTCTCTTCACGGCTGCCCTGCTGGAGAAGCCCAACGCTGGACCACGGCTGCCCTGCTGGAGGAGAGAGGAGCCCAAGGCTGGACCACGGCTGCCCTGCTGGAGAAGCCCAACGCTGGACCACGGCTGCCCTGCTGGAGGAGAGAGGAGCCCAAGGCTGGACCACGGTTGCCCTGCTGGAGGAGAGAGGAAGCCAAGGCTAGACCACGGCTGCCCTGCTGGAGGAGAGAGGAACCCAAGGCTGGACCACGGCTGCCCTGCTGGAGGAGAGAGGAACCCAAGGCTGGACCACGGCTGCCCTGCTGGAGGAGAGAGGAACCCAAGGCTGGACCACGGCTGCCTTGCTGGAGGAGAGGAACCAGGGCTGCTGGGGGAGGACTGTCCTTGCCGGGCGGTGCTGGGGGACAGGTGGTGTCGCCGCTGGGGTCATGGGAAGGATCCCGGCGACTCGGCCCGCCTAACTCTGCTTAGCGCGAGGTTCAGCCCGAGACACGGCCGACGCGTAGCGCCAACAGCAGGAAAATGTAGAGGAACGAGGATTGAGGCGTATTGATTACGCAGTGTCAACTGGAGGGATTGTATATTTATGAACTGAGTCATGAGAATATATATATATATATATATATATATATATATATATATATATATATATATATATATATATATATATATATATATATATATATATATATATATATATATATATATATATATATATATATATCTTTTCTATTCTTTCAAACCATTCGCCATTTCCCGCATCAGCGAGGTAGCGCTAAGAACAGAGGACTGGGCCTTTGAGGGAACACCCTTACCTGGCCCAATTCTCTGTTCCCTCTTTTGGAAAATTAAAAAAAAACGAGAGGGGAGGATTTCCAGCCCCCCGCTCCCTCCCCTTTTAGTCGCCTTCTACGACACGCAGGGAATACGTGGGAAGTATTCTTTCTCCCCTATCCCCAGGGATATATATATATATATATATATATATATATATATATATATATATATATATATATATATATATATATATAGAGAGAGAGAGAGAGAGAGAGAGAGAGAGAGAGAGAGAGAGTATGAATAGACAGATAGATAGAAATAGACTGATGAAATACAAGAAATTGTTTCTATCCTTTGAATACGAGGGTACTGTCCTTAATTCAGGTCGTCCCGTCGTGGTCAGTGGTCCTACTGACAGGTCGTGTCAGCGCCTTTTAGGGTGATAAAGAAGTTATGGGTCCATAATTGAGGTGTGTGTGGTAGTGGCAGTGACGTGGTGGGTAACTGGGTCAGTGTTGGTGGGTCACGGGTCACTGGTATGGACACCAAGACATTCTTGAAGCCGAAGACATATCTTTATTGTTTATTTTATGTCACTTATCTTTACTGTGGCTATGATCTTTATTGTTTATTTCATGTCACTTATCTTTACTGTGGCTATGATCTTTATTGTTTATCCAACCTATCTTTTACTGGGGCTTATATCAAACCTCCGGGGTGTCCATATATCACGCCTCTATGTTCATATACTACGCCTCCAAGGTGTCCATATATCACGCCTCCATGATCATATATCACCCTTTCATCGTTCGTATATCATGACTCCATGATGATATATCACGCCTCCATGTTCATATATCACGCCTTCATGATCATATATCACCCTTTCATCGTTCTTATATCACGCCTCTATGTTCATATATCACGCCTCTATGATCATATATCACGCCTGAATGTTCATATATCGCATTCATCATTCATATATCACGCCTCCGTGATCATATATCACGCCTCCATGTGAATGTATCACGCATTCGCCGCTCATATATCACGTCTCCATGATCATATACCACGCATTCATCTTTCATATATCACGCCTCCATGATCATACATCACGCATTCATTGTTCACGCCTCATTGTTTCTATATCACGCCCATTGTTCATATATCATGGCTAGGGAACCATATATCACGCCCTCGTATTCTTATATCACGTGTCCAAGTTCAATCCGACTCACCTGGACTATATATATATATATATATATATATATATATATATTGGAAAGGATCACAATTTTGCGCGTGATCAAGATATTCCTATGAGTCCATGGGGAAAATGAAACACGAAAGTGCACTTGGGAACTTTTCGTGTTCCATCTTCCCCGTGGACTCATAGGGGTGTGTGATGTCTCCATGGTTGTTTAATTTGTTTATGGATGGGGTTGTTAGGGAGGTAAATGCAAGAGTCTTGGAAAGAGGGGCAAGTATGAAGTCTGTTGGGGATGAGAGAGCTTGGGAAGTGAGTCAGTTGTTGTTCGCTGATGATACAGCGCTGGTGGCGGATTCATGTGAGAAACTGCAGAAGCTGGTGACTGAGTTTGGTAAAGTGTGTGGAAGAAGAAAGTTAAGAGTAAATGTGAATAAGAGCAAGGTTATTAGGTACAGTAGGGTTGAGGGTCAAGTCAATTGGGAGGTGAGTTTGTATGGTGAAAAACTGGAGGAAGTGAAGTGTTTTAGATATCTGGGAGTGGATCTGTCAGCGGATGGAACCATGGAAGCGGAAGTGGATCATAGGGTGGGGGAGGGGGCGAAAATTTTGGGAGCCTTGAAAAATGTGTGGAAGTCGAGAACATTATCCCGGAAAGCAAAAATGGGTATGTTTGAAGGAATAGTAGTTCCAACAATGTTGTATGGTTGCGAGGCGTGGGCTATGGATAGAGTTGTGCGCAGGAGGATGGATGTGCTGGAAATGAGATGTTTGAGGATAATGTGTGGTGTGAGGTGGTTTGATCGAGTAAGTAACGTAAGGGTAAGAGAGATGTGTGGAAATAAAAAGAGCGTGGTTGAGAGAGCAGAAGAGGGTGTTTTAAAATGGTTTGGGCACATGGAGAGAATGAGTGAGGAAAGATTGACCAAGAGGATATATGTGTCGGAGGTGGAGGGAACGAGGAGAAGAGGGAGACCAAATTGGAGGTGGAAAGATGGAGTGAAAAAGATTTTGTGTGATCGGGGCCTGAACATGCAGGAGGGTGAAAGGAGGGCAAGGAATAGAGTGAATTGGAGCGATGTGGTATACAGGGGTTGACGTGCTGTCAGTGGATTGAATCAAGGCATGTGAAGCGTCCGGGGTAAACCATGGAAAGCTGTGTAGGTATGTATATTTGTGTGTGTGGACGTGTGTATGTACATGTGTATGGGGGGGGTTGGGCCATTTCTTTCGTCTGTTTCCTTGCGCTACCTCGCAAACGCGGGAGACAGCGACAAAGTATAAAAAAAAAAAAAAAAAAAAAAAAATATATATATATATATATATATATATATATATATATATATATATATATATATATATATATATATACATATACATATATAATATGCAGTGTGATGGGTTGTGGTGTTGTGTCCTTACATTACCAGCCTGTATTCGTCACTCGCCATTTCCCCCACCACCACCGCCGTTGTTACATCAACGTGACGACCATCACCGTCGTTATTACATCAACGTCTCCACCACCGGCGGCAGCATCATTGATGACCAAACATACGGTCCACGGGGAAGGGGGATGGTTGACGCGCCCACGACGTCTGTCAGCAAATTTATTTTTCAAAATCGTATCATCAGCACGTCTTTAGTCTCTATGTCGGTGTTTTCTGCGGGCAACTTTACAATTAGAGTTATAGGATCATTTAGAAGGACGGTGTGAGTTCCTGTCATGAAGGATCCGTACGTGATTGAAGGATGGATCGTGGGAGGATGGGTGAAGCATATGGTGTGTGTGTGTGTGTGTGTGTGTGTGTGTGTGTGGAGGGGGGGGGGGCGCTGGGAAACACAAGGCGGGGTGGCCCCAGGGAGGGGGGCAGGGGGTGGTGTCCAGTATATGGAAGGGGAGTCGTGGGAGTTGAGGGGAAGAGGGGGGCGTGCATCTGCTCCCTCCTCCCCTTCCCCTCGTCCCCTCCCCCTCCCTGCCTGCTGCCCCCGTGGGATGTTACAGTAACCAGGTTACTTGTTACCTCCTGCATGGCGTCACACGGGAGGACGTGTGTGTGTGTGTGTGTGTGTGTGTGTGTGGGTAGTGCCCGAGCCGTACTCAGTGTACGGGATGGTGGTGGCCGATGCCCACTTAATACCCAGTGTGGTGGTGCCTCCTACCCACTGAAGAACCTGCGTGGATGATCTAGGTGTTTAAGTGGCAAGGAATGCCACAGGACAGGGTGGGCCAAGGGGTCGAGTGGGCCAGGGTGCTGTGTGGGCTAGGTGTCGCGGTGGGCCAGGGTGCTGGGTGGGCTAGGTGTTGGGGTGGGCCAGGGTGCAAGGTTGGGCCAGGGTGTAGGGTGGGCTAGGTGTCGGGTGGGCTAGGGTGCAGGGTGAGCCAGGGTTGTAGGGTGGACAAGGGTGCAGGGTGGGCCAGGGTTGTAGCGTGGGCTAGAGTGCAGGGTGGGCCAGGGTTGTAGGGTGGGCTAGGGTGCAGGGTGGACCGAGGAAGAGGGTGAGCCACCATCTCGTGGCCAGTCACACCTTCATGTTCCAGGGAAAGTGATCCACGAATACTTCGAGAATATGAGCAGAGCAGATGTGTGTGTGTGTGTGTGTGTGTGTGTGTGTGTGTGTGTGTGTGTGTGGGAACTGGCGTGTCGAGGGAGGGCCATAAGCCACTTGTGTCAGGTGGACGACGTCCCCCTCCTCCTCCTCCTCCTGCTGCTGGCCAGGTTGTAGCACCACTGGCTGAGTTATTCATCATGGGAACCAGAGCAAGCAAGCAAGCAAGCATTACCCTCCTCCTCCTCCTCCTCCTCCTCCTACTCCTCCTGTCCTCCTGCTCTGCTGGTGAATGATATACATTTAGACGTGGCTGGGTCTGCGTTCGACGCCTCTGGGGATTGTGGCATCCATGACCACACCAGCTACATCCACCCGTCAATTACCCACATTAAAGCCATCGTTTGATAGTTTTTTTTAACGTTCTCATAACACGAGTCTCCTGCAATGCCTATGTTTTTTTTGTTTACCAAATGGCGTCCTCACTACGTCTCTTCGTTGTGTATCAACTGACTATTATATTTCTCTCTTGTGTCTCCCCTGATGATGTGATTATTACACGAAAGTGCACTTGGGAACCTATCGTGTTTCATTTTCCCCGTGGACTCCTAGGAATATATATATATATATATATATATATATATATATATATATATATATATATATATATATATATATATAAGGAAATACAGTCGAAAGCTTTCAGCATCTAAATCTATTTTTTTTTTGGTTAAGTATACCCATATGAGAGAGCAGAAGAGGATGTGCTGAAATGGTTTGGCCACGCATGGTGAGGATGATTGAGGCTGGTGATCATGAGGTCAGGAGTGAGACGAACGAGGAATTGAGGAAAACCAAGCAAGAGGCGTGAAGGACAGAAGCCAGGGGGCCCTGGACATGCAAGAGGGTGCGAGGCGTGCAAAGGACAGAGCGAATTAAGAGCGATGTGGTTTACAGGGGAGGACTTGCTTTCAGTGGACTGAACCAAGTTATAGGAAGCGGGGTCTGTGGGGTCTGGCTGTGGCTCCGGTACACTGGACATGACAACGTGACAGAGGTGAGAAATTCTACAATCTCTGTACTGTAGATGTAGGTATTGTTGGAAAATGTGGGAATGGTGAGGAGTGCGAGTAAAGCCGTGAGCAGCGTGGTCTGTCATGGGGCGTGAGAGGCCACCACCACCACGTGAGCAGGGACGGGGTCAGTCCTAGGGGCCCCGCCCGCCCTCATGGGGCGTGAGAGGAGGCCACCGCCACGTGAGCAGGGACGGGGTCAGTCCTAGGGGCCCCGCCCGCCCTCATGGGGCGTGAGAGGAGGCCACCACCACGTGAGCAGGGACGGGGTCAGTGCTGGGGGCCGCGCCCGCCCGCCGCCGGGACACTGGTGAGGTCGGTGGGTCGTGAGGAGAGCTTATCTTGCTCACTCTCACGTGAACCCTCCCAGCGAGGGAGCGAGGGAGGGAGGGAGGGAGAGGCTATGGTCTACTTTACTCTACTACAACCGCTCATCTCCTCCCTACTGCATTCCTCTCACTCCCTCCTTCCTGGCACACTCCCTTTGCGTGACTCGTTCCCTCTCCTCCTCCTCCTCCTCCTTCCTTTTTGGTACTGCTCCCTCGCTCTGTCTCCTCCCGTCTCCTGACACTTCCTCTCCGTCACCCTGCCCTTGCCCGTCGTCTCCTCCTTGTCGTATCTGACGGGCGTGTGAGGGGGTAGAGGCCCAGTGTGGCTTGAGTCAGTGTCACAGAGTCGATGTGGGGGGGTTATGTCAGAGTCTCTCTCTCTCTCTCTCTCTCTCTCTCTCTCTCTCTCTCTCTCTCTCTCTCTCTCTCTCTCTCTCTCTCTCTCTCATCAAGGTAGGTAGAGTCCGAGTGTGGTGGTGCTAGACCCCTGGCGAGGGGAGTCTTGCGTGAAGCAGACGTGATCACATTGGATGCGATGGGGAGGAGGAGTTGCTGTGGAGGAAGACCACGATGGCTCAGGACTAGGGTTGCTACCGTCGTGCTCAGTGGTCTACCGTGTCGTCCAGAGGTCGTACCGTTGTGTCAAATGGTCTACCGTCATGCTGAGAGGTCGTACGTCGTGTTCTAGGGGCTTACATGAGTGGGAGATGTTCTTTCCCCCTGAGACGTCCGGTGTACACCTGGGGTACCGCTCCCAACCGTGACGCATTCACGGGCCGCCCAGGGTCGAGCGTTTAGGTTCGAATCCTGGTTGCGGTAGTCGGTTCACAGTCAATCCAGATGTTCATCCACCGGGCTCAGGCTGGAGTATATATTACCACGTGTCCGTCTTTCCCGCACGTCCGCCACAGCTGCCCCACACGCCCCCTTCCCCCAGGAATGCCGCCCCCCTACACGCCTCTCCCCTCAGAAATGCGCCCCACACGTCAGGCCAGCCCGGGCCAGTATATATGTGGGTGGGGGTGATGGGCCACGGGAGGGACGGGCGTGAGTTTGGAGTAACACACAGCAGAAGGAAGCACATGTCTCCTGTCCCTCCCTCCCTCCCGCCCGCCCGCCCGTCCGCCGGTCTCGCTAATGACAGTTTAACGCTTGTCCCGCAAGTTGATCCTGGCTGCCCGCACGTGCCACCCACCCCTGCACGTGCCCGACCCGTGGGCTCCGACCCGACCCATGGTTCCCACGGGACCCGACTGACGCCGCTGGTAGCGTATGTTGGCAGGACGCGCCGACACCCTCCAACACTCTCTCCATCATTCTCCCCCCACCACCATTCTCCTCTACCCTTGCCACGTACATATCTTGTACACGCACATGTTAATCACTCCATCAGTTCAGTCATTAGTGGTTCTCTACTCAATTGCGAAGGTGGTAAGATTGTACGTGCAGTGTGGTCGTTGGGCCTGCCTGACTGGCTGGCTGTAACATGCAGCAGTATGCGTACGGTGTGTGTAGGGTACAGGGGAGGAAGCGCCGCTGTCATAACGCCCAAGGAGCAGGCGCACAGGGAAGGCTTCTCGTGGTAGTCCAGTGTTAGGAAGGAGTGGACGTGTACAGGGAGGGCAAAGACGATGTGCTGCCAGAAGGTACTGGTCAAGCCAGAGGCACTCCTGGCCTTGCTTGTGATGGGAGAGAGAGAGAGAGAGAGAGAGAGAGAGAGAGAGAGAGAGAGAGAGAGAGAGAGAGAGAGAGAGAGAGAGAGAGAGTAACCACCCCCCCTCTTTGCCTGACAAGTTAAGTGACATGTAACAGACTAGCCCTTGACGGCCGAGCCAGGGAGAGGGAGGGGTATGGATGGGTGTGTGTGTGTGTGTGTGTGTGTGTGATCATTGTCGTGTTGCGAGGCCTGGCGGTGGCCTGCAGCCGACACTCGCTCGTCCCGACGCGTGTGATTGAAAACCAACGGAACTCGCGTTATGTGCGTCATCCCCTCCACCCCAACCTGGGGTTCACAGCAGAGCAACGCGGGGCGAGGGAAGCTGGGGGGGGGGAGAATCAGAGGTCACCATCTATATATATATATACAGTAGGACATCTGCGTCCATCTTGGCGCGCGCGCGCGCTCTCTCTCTCCACACAAAGCTTCAGACTACCGATCTCTTCTTCAGGGACAAACTTCCTCTGAAGGATCGGAGGCTCCTTAGATGTTTGCATTCCTTTGTATGCCTCTGTACTTCCCCCCTGCATGTGGGGGACGAGGGAGGTGGGGGTGTGCTGTGGCACATGGGAAGGATTTGGTAACGCGAGACCTGATGATCCATGACGAGGCGTATCTGCTGAAAGTGAATAATACATTGACTTCCTTAAAACACCTCCCCACCACCTTCCCACCCACCGCTCCCTCCGGAACAACGATTGATAGACAGCAACACCCGGTATGAAGAGGGTATACTGCCATGAGAATTCCAGAGGAAAGTTTTGTTGGGAAAAGTAACTTAATCTTATCCAGAAAGATACACCAGGGGAACTTAATCTTATCCTGAAAGATACACTAGGGAAACAATCTTATCCTGAAAGATACATTAGGGAAACTTAATCTTATCCTGAAAGATACATTAGGGAAACAATCTTATCCTGGAAGATACACTAGGGGAACTTAATCTTATCCTGGAAGATACATTAGGGAAACTTAATCTTATCCTGGAAGATACACTAGGGGAACTTAATCTTATCCTGGAAGATACACTAGGGAAACTTAATCTTATCCTGGAAGATACATTAGGGAAACTTAATCTTATCCTGAAAGATACACTAGGGGAACTTAATCTTATCCAGAAAGACACACTAGGGAAACTTAATCTTATCCTGGAAGATACATTAGGGAAACTTAATCTTATCCTGGAAGATACACTAGGGGAACTTAATCTTATCCTGGAAGATACACTAGGGGAACTTAATCTTATCCTGAAAGATACACTAGGGGAACTTAATCTTATCCTGAAAGATACACTAGGGAAACTTAATCTTATCCTGAAAGATACACTAGGGGAACTTAATCTTATCCAGAAAGACACACTAGGGAAACTTAATCTTATCCTGGAAGATACATTAGGGAAACTTAATCTTATCCTGGAAGATACACTAGGGAAACTTAATCTTATCCTGGAAGATACACTAGGGGAACTTAATCTTATCCTGGAAGATACACTAGGGGAACTTAATCTTATCCTGGAAGATACACTAGGGGAACTTAATCTTATCCTGGAAGATACATTAGGGAAACTTAATCTTATCCTGGAAGATACATTAGGGAAACTTAATCTTATCCTGGAAGATACACTAGGGGAACTTAATCTTATCCTGGAAGATACACTAGGGGAACTTAATCTTATCCTGGAAGATACACTAGGGGAACTTAATCTTATCCTGGAAGATACATTAGGGAAACTTAATCTTATCCTGGAAGATACACTAGGGGAACTTAATCTTATCCTGGAAGATACACTAGGGGAACTTAATCTTATCCTGGAAGATACACTAGGGGAACTTAATCTTATCCTGGAAGATACATTAGGGAAACTTAATCTTATCCTGAAAGATACACTAGGGGAACTTAATCTTATCCTGGAAGATACATTAGGGAAACTTAATCTTATCCTGAAAGATACATTAGGGAAACTTAATCTTATCCTGAAAGATACACTAGGGGAACTTAATCTTATCCTGGAAGATACATTAGGGAAACTTAATCTTATCCTGAAAGATACACTAGGGGAACTTAATCTTATCCAGAAAGACACACTAGGGAAACTTAATCTTATCCTGAAAGATACACTAGGGGAACTTAATCTTATCCTGAAAGATACACTAGGGGAACTTGATATTATCCTCCAAGACACATTGAAGGAAGAAGGTTAAATCTGAAAAAAAAACAACAGAATTTTGTATTTGCAATAAGTTTTAATTTTCTAATGAGGTGTACTTCCTGGCAATGCATATCCTTAAAGTATATGTTTAGCTGTGATGAAAAAGGTATTAAAAGTATTAAGTGTCATAATCCTGACCACGTATCTTGTGGTAATTGATTGCAGTATTGTAGAATTCTACAGCTGGAGAAAAAATAAAAAGAACTTTCTCCACCTCCTCCACCCTTGTCTTGCATCTGCCTCCCTCTACCGTCATACAGCAGTCCTGGCGGCAGGCGCTGGCTTCAGTATGTGATGCATAACAAAGTCCACAGATAAGACCGCAAACTCCTTTTTCCCCGGCGCTACCTCACTAAACCGTGATTAGCAATTAGGTATGATAAAGTCATTACCAAGTACGTTATGGTCTGGAAATTATATTGTGGTTTTCAAACGATTACATCTCTCCCATTGTCCAGACTTTTAAGAGGCAGTGTTCTTAGATATGCAAATCTTTGGATTGTTTGTCATGAGATTTTACCCAAATCTTTGTATTATTTTTCTGAGTTTTTTATCCAAATTTTTAAAATTATTTTTCTGAGTTTTTATCCAATTTTTTTATTATTTTTCCGAGTTTTTATGCAGATCTTTGTATTATTTTTCTGAGTTTTAATCCAAATCTTTTCATTATTTTTCTGAGTTTTAATCCAAATCTTTTCATTATTTTTCTTAGTTTTTAATCCAGATCTTTTAAATATTTCTACGAGTTTTTCTCCAAATCTTTTCGATATCTTTCTAATTTTTTTTCTTCTTCTTCGATCCGGTTTGGTGATTATTTCTATGAGTTTTTCTCCAAATCTTTTTGATATTTTTCTGAGTTCCACCCCCCCCCCCCCCCCGCGCTTCGATCCAGATTTGGTGATTAGAATCTAACGGTTGTATTCTAAATGAGGTGAGCTTCGGGTGTTGTAAACAGCCAGTACTATACTATACCCAACGTTCTCGCGTTTTTGATTTCAAGTTGTGAGGGCTAACACCCCTCATATGCAGGTTAGGAATTTCTTTATGTTACTTTAAGGGATTTACTGATTTATCACTTTTCTAAGGCCTTTTACCTCCTTCGGCTTTTGATAATAATGGCTTATCGAACTATCTCGTATTCGTATTTCTTGTGTTTCCCGCCAGATTGCGTTGCTTCGCTTCCACCGAAGTCCACTGTTTGTAACAACCTCATCGGTTTTTTTTTTTCTTTTTTCCAAAAGAAGGAACAGAGAAGGGGGCCAGGTGAGGATATTCAATCAAAGGCCCAGTCCTCATCCTCTGTTCTTAACGCTACCTCGCTAATGCGGGAAATGGCGAATAGTGTGAAAGAAAGAAAAGATATATATATATATATATATATATATATATATATATATATATATATATATATATATATATATATATTAACAACCACCATTGAACTGGGATTTTAATTCCTTTTTTTTTGACGTTGGACGATACTGAACTACCATTGAACTGGGATTTTATTTCCTATTTGTTTAACGTTGGTCGATACTGCACCACTGCTGGTGGGTCCATTTTCCAGGTAAGTGATGCATGAGAATAAAAAGTCCTGGTCCCAAGAGAAGCCTTGGGGTACCCCGCGCGTCACGCTCACTCACTCGGCTGCCTCCCGAACTAACACCAGTCTTTAGTTTATGTATCTAAGCCGATGGAAAGGATTGAATAGAGAGAGAGAGAGATAGAACCAAGGTGGAATGACTGAGTGAGAATGGGAAGTTAGTGATCATAAATCGAAAGGCAAATTGGGAAATGTGATGAATTGAAGAGGATAGTAAGTATATCACGAGAGGAAAGTAATGAAAAATTGGGAGCAAGAATATATGAAGACATGACGTGATATATCCTGCTTGAGGCGAGCTGGTCGGGGACGCTGATGCGTGGGCACTTGAGCCGTGGTCTGAGGGCGGCTCTTTCTCTCTCTCTCTCACACCTCTGCTGGCGTTTGTGGTCCAGCTCGCTGGCAACAGATCAGAGAAGAACGCGAGGGACGAAAATGTATTGGGCACCTGTCCCACGGAATGGATTGGGGTGGCAGCGTGGCCGGAGTGGTCCAATATGTGTGTGTGTCTCACCCTACCAAAATCCACGGGGCCCAAGGGGTGGTGGCGGCGGCTCCTCCTCCTGCTGGCTCTAACGGAGTCCTGTAGGAATGGGGCGCGCGGGAGGGGAGGGGGTTCCTCATGACCTGATGATTATGGCAGGGACGTGGTTGTGCTGGGGAGGCTGGCGAGCCTGCAGGGGTCCTAACTTGAGGCCATGGTTAGCGTAGGGTCAGGCTCCCGGAGCAGGGTTAACCGAGGTACACCACTACATTGGCTGGGTAGGTCAGGTTGTCTGCTCAGGAGCACGGCTGGTGTGGTGTTAAGGAATGTGATGGTGGTGGTTGTGGTGGTGGTTGTGGTGGTGTGTGTGGTGGTTGTGGGGGTGATGGTGTGGTGGTGATGGTGTGGTGGTGATGGTGGTGGTGTGGTGGTTGTGGTGGTGTGGTGGTGATGGTGGTGGTGATGGTGGTGGTGGTGGTGTGCTGGTTGTGGTGGTGGTGGTGTGGTTATGGTTGGTGGTGGTGTGGTTATGGTTGGTGGTGGTTAACCACACAGTAGAACAGGTGTGGATCATTTGTAAGACAACAGAAGTGCAGTACTTCACGTTGAAGATTCCTGGTCACTTAGTCTGGCGTAAGTTAGATTGAGTTAACTTTATCCTCCCCACACAATGTTACGACTGTACCCCCACGGCACGGCCCGTGAGCACGACGGTGCGACACTTGACCACGACGGTACGGCCCGTGAGTACGACGGTGCGACACTTGACCACGACGGTACGGCCCGTGAGTACGATGATGTGACACTGGACCACGACGGTACGGCCCATGAGCACGACGGTGCGACCATAGACCACGACGGTACGGCCCATGAGCATGAGGGTGCGACACTGGACCACGACGGTACGATCTTGGAGTTTGACTTGACTCGTCAGGGTCAGATCAGAGGCCAGGCCATTCGGACCCCAAGGGTCGTACCGTCGTGCCTCGGGGTCGTACTGTGGTGGCGAAGATCCTGACCAAGGGGTGGTGTCCTCAGACTTTACCCGTACCCCCACACCCCACACCCCCACACGACCCAGACCACAAGCAACATGAAAATGAATAACATTGTATCATCCCGTCCACCACCACCACCACCACCACAACCCCCCACACAAGAACAACCTCCTCCCTCCCCAACCACCATCACTCTCCCTCCTACTCCTCCTCCCCCATCACCATCACTCTCCCTCCTACTCCTCCTCCCCCATCACCACTCTCCCTTCCTCCTCCTCCTCCTCCCCATCACCACTCTCCCTCCTCCTCCTCCTCCCCCATCACCACTCTCCCTCCTCCTCCTCCTCCCCCATCACCACTCTCCCTCCTCCTCCTCCTCCCCCATCACCACTCTCCCTCCTCCTCCTCGTCCTCCTCCTCCTCCTCGTAGCAGCCCCTGGTGATCCCAGTCAGACTGGTCTAGCCCCGGGGCTACCCCGCCCCGCAGGCACCACCATCAGTAGCTGGGTAATGAGTCAGTGGTGAGGTGAAGGTTATTGCCATCCCTCAGAGACAGTCTGGTCGTCCCTCAGGAAGCAGCGAGGGCGGCCTGGCCCACGCTGTACCCCATGTCTGACTACTACCCCCACACCTCACCCCCACACCTCACCCCCACTCCCACCGTGACCTTGGCCATGACATGTGTGTGGTAACCTCCCGCCACGTTTGACCTTGGCCATGACATGTGTGTGGTGACCTTCCGCCACGTTTGACCTTGGCCATGACGTATGTGTGTGGTGACCTCCCGCCACGTTTGACCTTGGTCATGACATGTGTGTGGTGACCTCCCGCCACGTTTGACCTTGGCCATGACGTATGTGTGTGATGACCTTCCGCCACGTTGACCTTGGTCATGACATGTGTGTGGTGACCTCCCGCTACGTTGACCTTAGCCATGACATGTGTGTGCGGTGACCTCCCGCCACGTTGTGACCTTGGCCTGGACAGATGTGTTGTGACCCCGTCATGACAGGTGTGTAGTGACCTCACCACCACCATGTGACCTTGGCCTGGACAGGTGTGTGTTGACCCGTCATGTTGACGTTGACCTGGACGCGGATGTGGTGACCCTGACCACACGACTTGAGCAATGACAGGTGTGTGTGTGTGTGTGTGGTGATTCAGCTGACCCATATCTGTCTTACAGCAGGTGTGTGTGTGTGTGTGTGTGTGTGTGTGTGTGTGTGCGCGTTGGGAGGTGCAGGTCATACCAGTACAGGCGGCTACAAGCTGCGCAGTGACCTTTGACCTGAGAATCGGCCTCGTTACAGCAGGAGGGGCCGTACTCATGGGTCGTGCGGTTGTGCTTAAAACTCGTTCCGTCGTACTGAAGGGTCGTCCCGTCTCTGGTGGCTCACAGAAGTGGAGCAGGTTTTTCTCTGGTGGCTCACAGAAGTGGAGCAGGTGTGTGTCTGGTGGCTCACAGAAGTGGAGCAGGTGTGTGTCTCTGGTGGCCTACAGAAGTGGAGCAGGTCTGTGTCCGGTGGCTCACAGAAGTGGAGCAGGTCTGTGTCTTTTGGCTCACAGAAGTGGAGCAGGTGTGTGTGTCTGGTGGCTCACAGAAGTGGAGCAGGTCTCCTCATTCACTGTAGTGGGTTACTTAGGTTTGTAGATGATGACCCCACATGAGGTGCGCAGGTTTTCGGGATTCGGTGGTCCTTTTGGGTCGAGAGATTCAGGTTGGGTCTGGTGTGCTGGTGCTGAGCCGTTCGGATAGACGGATATTAAGGGTCGTATTGGTTTTGTAGACCATCTGTTCTCTCCAGGTGGCGTGACGGTATGGATTACGGGAGTCAGAGGGTCCTACAGTTGATGTTGTCCGTCAGAAGGGGTCCTACTGTTGATGTGGTCCGTCAGAAGGGATCTTACAGTTCATGTGGTCCGTCAAAGGGGTCCTGCAGTTGATGTGGTCCATTAGAAGGGGTCCTACAGTCGATGTGGTCCGTCAGAAGGGGTCCTGCAGTTGATGTGGTCCGTCAGAAGGGGTCCTACAGTCGATGTGGTCCGTCAGAAGGGTTCTTACAGTTGATGTGCTCCGTCAGAAGGGGTCCTACAGTCGATGTGGTCCGTCAGAAGGGTTCTTACAGTTGATGTGGTCCGTCAGAAGGGGTCTTACACTTGATGTTGTCTGTCAGAAGGGGTCTTACACTTGATGTGGTCTGTTAGGAGGGGGTCTTAAAGTTTTTTAAGGGTCTTCGAGGTGTTTTCACTTTTTGAACAGGGCTTCGAAAATGAGGGGTTTATAACTGGCGGTTGTTATCTGGGCAAGTGATGGGGGTTGACTCATTGTTCTGTACCACAAATATACCCAAAATATAATATTTACAATCCACCTGAAGCAGACCACATGGAAATAATGGAGTGAAATATGATCATATTGGGAAAGGGAAATTACGTGGTAGATTTGCGGCCCTGTGAGGAGATGGTATGATGTTGCCTTGAGCACGGCAAGGCCATGGTTTGGCTGGGCTGGTCCCCGGTATGTGACCTGACCCTGAGGGTGGGGGGGGGGGGGATCACGTGAAAGGTCATGCCATCAGACCCAAAGGTCGGATCGCCGTGCTGTCGTGCTCGTGGATCGTACCGTCGTGCTTAAGGGATCGTACCGTCGTGCTTAAGGGATCGTACCGTTGTGCTTATGGATCGTACCGTCTTTCTTTAAGGATCGTACCGTCGGGCTCAAAGGATGGTACCCTCGTGCTCTAAGATCGTACCGTCGCGCTCTTAAGGATCGTACCGTCGCACTCTAAGATCGTACCGTCGCACTCCAAGATCGTACCCTCGCGCTCATGGATCGTTCCGTCGTGCTCATGGATCGTTCCGTCGTGCTCTTAAGGATCGTACCGTCGCGCTCATGGATCGTACCCTCGCTCTCTAAGATCGTACCGTCGCGCTGTTATGGTCTCGTACCGTCGCGTCCCAGCGGGTAATTTCGCACGGTACAGCGGAGCAAAGTAGCCACAAGGAAGAGCAGCAGTGAGTTCAGTTTTGAGCCCAGGTGTGGAGACGGTGGTGAGCGCGCCCCGGCGCCGTACGTACCACACAGCCCGCACCACACCGCCCGCCCTCCCCTAATGTGGCCAGCGACGACGGCCGCTCAACTTGATAAGAATGGCTCTCATTATTTACGATCTGTTGACTCCAAACGAGAATGTTAACTTTGGAAAACCGTATGTTCATCGGCGGGGGCCAGGGGGTGGGTTAGGGGCTCTCTTCTCTCAGTTGCCAGGTGTCTCCGGTCAGATAGTGAATGACGCCCTGTCGGACGTACTCTTGAGTGAGTCTAAGACAAATGAGATTTTTATTCTTCGTTGTATAAACACGATTTCGTTATATGGCTACGGGTGTCGTAGGTTGTGGACTAGGTTATTATTAGAAGGTTATAAGGAGGAGAAATGGATGTATTAATGGGGGGGGGGGGCTGGCGTGAGGGAACGCGCGATCGAATTTATATACCCAACAGCAGAGTTGGGGGAAGGGGGTGTCAAGGTTGCCCATTTTTAGGGGGGGAAGTTAACCTGGTCTCTAGGGAAATTGTTTGATTTTCCAGAGTTTTACGGACGGGAAACGCGTACATGACGCTAGGCGCACCGAGTGGCGTAGATATAATGTGCCACAGGCGTACCAAAGAGCGGGGATGGTACGCATATGGTGGGTGGGTGAGAGTGTGAGTGTGTGGTGTCGGGGGGAGGAGGAAGAGGGGGTTAGCTAGCGCTGGCCTGGGGGGAGGGGAGGAGGGGGGGGGCGGAGTGTCCCGCGGGTAGGTGATGCCATGTCGCATTATGGCGGCCGCCGACTGTCACATCTTTAATGTTTTAATACGGGCCCCGCGAGCCCAGGTGGCGGCACCAGGCTCCGCTGTGGGAAAAAGGCTGTTTGGCGAGGTTGTGTGGTGCAGATGGTGGTGGCGTGGCGTGTGCTGCTGCTGCTGTGGTGAGGGAGGTGGGGGTGAGGAAGGATTTTAGCATGACCGGCCATAACAGATGGGCATGGCGTCCGTGTCTGGGGGAAAATGTACGCTCGGCCCATTACCACACATGGACATGGCGCCGTATTTGGGGTATAAGTCCCGATATAGTTCAAGGGTAGAAGAAAGCACACCAACTAGATCGGGAAGCTCACCACCATAGTGACATAGCGCTAAAATGGAGTCGGGAATTAGAAGCCACGTATTCATCCTTCTGTTTCGTTGATCGATCCCTCCTCGGAATTTTGAACTCTTTGAAGGCAAATTGCCTCAGTAAATAGATAATAATCATTTACATATATTTCCGTAGATGAGAAAAAGAGCTCAGAAATCGCTGAAGAGAAATGGGAGGTTTCTCCTCATCATAACGTAGTAATGAGCGCCCGTTTTCTATTTTAAATGTTACTTGTAAAATCTTAATCCACATCACTCCTGCTGGCTTGGCTTGGCTGGAGTGGCTTCACAAGGACGACCACCACCACTGCCAGTGGCGGGCGGCTACATCCATATTTTTTTGGTGTAGCTTTATGAATGCTTTATATGGGAACGCTGCGCCAAACGAGACAGTGAGAGAAAAACGTTACAAAATTTAAACGAGAAAATGTCATGTATAATTCGTTAATACTGTATGTATGTTCGCCACACCTTAGCGCACACGGAAGCAGCCACATCCCATTTCGTTGAAAATTCTCAGAGATATGAATTACGGTGTTAAGGACTTTACAAATACATTAGACTTTACAAATACATTATATACAAGATTTTTTTTCATTGTGGGGAAAACTGTATTCCATTTTTGAGGGGAGGGGGTTGTATAAACCAAGCCCCTTACCTCTCCCAGCCAACACACCCCCCTTCGTGTGGCTAAAAGAGTGAGGGGTGAGTGAGGGGGTGGTGATGGTAGCCAGCCCTCCCATACCTACCTCCTTTAACTATTCCTCATGACTTCGTACGGTCACTACACTTCCAGGTCGCGGGTTCTGACCACTGTGGTGAAACCGGGCGACCCAAGTGCCTGTCGTAAGAGTAATGCCTGTACTGTGCCGCCCAGCTGTGAGCAGGGGGGGGGGGGGGGAAGTGTACATGTGCCGTGTGTACACTGTTGGGGGGGGAGTGTACATTAGCGGCCTTTGGGGGGGATTAAGTGTGCGTTTTGTAGTTTCTGTTTTTGTGACTTGTTCTGGGAAGTGAGGGGGGCTTGTACTGCGATGGTCTTATTGGCCCTCGGGTAAGACTACAGTGCCCAGTAGGGTCCGTGAACAACCTTACAGACGGGCCCCATGTGTACAACCCGTACACTTGACAGATGGCCTCGTGTGCAGCCCTACAGATGGCCCTGTGTACCACCCGTACACCTGACAGATGGCCTCGTGTGCAGCCCTACAGATGGGCCCCGTGTACAACTCCTACACCTGACAGATGGCATCGTGTACAGTCCTACAGATGGCCCTGTGTACCACCCGTACACCTGACAGATGGCCTTGTTTACGGTCCTACAGACGAACCCCGTGTACAACCCGTACACCTGACAGATGGCCTCTTGTACGGTCCTACAGACGGGCCTTGTGCACAACACGTACACCTCACAGATGTCCTCGTGTACAGCCCTACAGACGGGCCCTGAGTACAACCCGTACACCTGACAGATGGCATCATATACAGCCCTACAGACGGGCTCCGTTTACAACCCGTACACCTGACAGATGGCCTCGTGTGCTATCTGCAGACGGTCCCGTGTACAACCCGTGCACCAGACAGATGGCCCCGTGTACAGTCCTACAGACGGCCCTGTGTACCACCCGTACACCTGACAGATGGCCTTGTGTACAGTCCTACAGGTGGGCCCCGTGTACGACCCGTATACCTGACAGATGGCCTTGTGTACAGTCCTACAGGTGGGGCCCGTGTAAAACCCGTATACCTGACAGATGGCCTTGTGTACAGTCCTACAGGTGGGCCCCGTGTATAACCCGTATACCTGACATATGGCCTTGTGTACAATCCTACAGACGGGCTCTGTGTACAACCCGTACACCTTACAAACGGCCCCGTGTACCACCTTTCAAACGGGCCCCGTGTACCACCTTACAAACAGCCCCCGTGTACCACCTTACAAACAGGCCCCGTGTACCACCTTACAGACCAGCCGTCCGTGGACTGTGTCGTGGTGACTGGTGCACCGTGTTGGTGAGTGGGCACATGACGCCATGAACCGTTAGTACAACAGGCAGGCACACCCGGCGTAAGAGCAGACTTTATTCAGCGACTTCACATCGGAATGCTGGAAGGATATTTAACCTCATCCGTCTCCATCAACTGTTTCTCATTTCTGTAATGAGAACAGATTGCTGCTGTATGCAGCTGACGCCGTTAAATATGGGATTTCCAGTTTTTGGCTCTGATTGTACGCTTCAAATGACCACGTTAGCGTGAGTGGTGTGAAATTAGGTGGCTTCGGAATGCAGCGTTGGTGTTAAGTTAGATTAGGTGAGGTGAGAGGAGTGCAGATAGGTTCAGCTTGGTCAGTGTAAGTTAGATTCGATTAAGTAAGGCTAGTAAAGCAAGCTAAGTTATTTCTTATATCGGAGAAAGTAATCTCACTAACTTTGTATAGGTTTGGTAAGGTAAGCAAGATACTATACGTAAGAATAGGTCTGGTATGGATAGCAAACTAGGTTAGGATAAGATCTTTCAGGGTAGGTAAGATAAAGTAAGATAAGTTAGAGTATTACCCGTAAGGAGAGACGCAGAGATACTACGAATTTAACTTATTCAGAAAATTCTTTTTTAACCGTACCATATCTTGAGCGTATCTATCTGTGTATCCATCTATATATATATATATATATATATATATATATATATATATATATATATATATATATATATATATATATATATATATATACATAGTTATTCGTTGTTACCCGATTTAGCGACACAGCGCCAGGAACATGCAAAGAGCGGCCACATTTGGTCACATTCACTCTCTATCTTTCACGGAAAATGTACCGACACCTGGGCTCACCATGCACAGTCAAGCTCCCCCTCCTCCCTCCTCCCTCCTCCCGCCTTCAAGACCATTTCGCTTCGTATACCTTGGTTCACCACGTTGATACCCGGTGCGTCGACCCCTGTATACCACATCGCTCCAATTCGTTCTATCCCATGCACGCTTCTCTCTTTCTCCCATGCACGCTTCTCTCTCTCTCTCTCTCTCTCTCTCTCTCTCTCTCTCTCTCTCTCTCTCTCTCTCTCTCTCTCTCTCTCTCTCTCTCTCTCTCTCTCTCTCTTCTCTCTCTCTCTCATATCCTCTTCAGTGTTTAGTCCCCTCTCCCTTGCTTCAGACACGTAGATCATGTAAGTCTTTCTTCCAGCCCACTACAGCACATCCTGGTCCGCTCTCACAGTCAGACCGCGCGTACTACCTCGCTCCTCACATGTTGTCTTCTGGCATTTGATTTCAGCCACGTCCAGACATGTCCACCCTTTTGCGTTTTTTTTTTTCTTTTTTATCGGAGGCCCAAGACTCGTGCCCGCCACGCCCCCCATACAGCATTGTCCAGATCATTATGCTTTCAGGCACACCCATCTTTTGCCATAAAAGACATTGACCTTTCCTTCTACAAATGCCTCACTGCACCCTGGACCTGAGCATCTCCCCCTCCTCGCCTCACCTCACCCTATGGTTTACTTCAGCTCCTGTGCTTCCATCCTCCCCCATGTCCACCGCCAGGTACGTAAAGCGTCCACCTCCCTCAGGTTCTCTCCATTCAAACTCACACTCAGGACCATATCCTGTCCCGCCTCCCTCCCGCCTCCTTCTCCCATTCCCACACTCCCGGACTCGTGTCGCAGCTTCTGGGGTTAAACTCTCGTCAGCCGCCACCAGCGTTGTCTCATCCACAATTAACAGCTGGCTCGATTCCCAGGGAACCCCCCCCTCCCCCCAACCCCCAGTATACTGTACGATCCGCCCCTCGTTCGAAAACCCCCGGCAGTTACAACCCCGTCCGTTAAAACAGCTTTGGAACCAGTCGTAGTTTTCCCAGCCTGCCCACACAGACCCACAACTTACTCTCACGATAAGATCCCACTGCTCTTAAAAATAAAGCTTACTTCCCACACCATATATTCGTAATGCTTTCCACAAGTCATCTCTCTTTCAACCCTATTTCCAAATCCATATGTGCCACTTACAAATCACTGTCTTTCTCCAGCTGTTTTTCTCTCACAGATTTTTTTTTTTTCAAAAGGAAACACTTTAGTCCTCCTATATCCTGTACCGCCACATTGCCAGAAGCTCAGGCACCACTTTCCCATACAACTTACCGATACATTCAGCACACTTGTACCTCTGTGATTTTTTGCCTTTACATTTTTGACCCCTTTGTCCTTGTATAATGGCACTATACAAGACTATGTCTATACATTGACCGCTCATACACTAAAATGCCTGACTGACAACCATCAACATTGTAACTCCTTTTCTTGTGAGAAACTTAACTGCAGTTCCATCCACCCCTGCCGCTTTGCCACACCTCGCCTTACGCAAGGCTTTCACCAGCTCCTATCTTTTCACCCGACCATTCGCCTTGACCCTTATTTCCCACAGGTATAAAAGGAATTTGTGACCCTGGATAAAGATACGTGTTGTCAAGTGTCACGTGAAACATGGTTTGTGAATTGAGTTCTAGCAACGCACGTGATAATAAGGCAGAAGGCGAGAGATGGCAACCTAGGCCAGGGAGAGGAACCATGACAGCCACAGTGATGAGTGGATGGTTGCAGTGGGTGGTGGGTGGATTGATCCACTTGGTGGTGTGGGTGTGGGTTGGCGTGTTGATGGTGGTGGTGGGTTTGTGAGTGTGTGTCGGTGGGCCGTGATAGGTGGGTTGGTGTGATGCTGGTGGTGGTGGTGGGTGGGTGGGTGGGTGTGTGTGTGTGGGCGGGCCAGTGGATGGGTGGGCCGTGGTGGGTGGCAGGGTGGGCCGCCCGCCACATACCACCACTGTATAAGGTAGTGACACTCCCAGACGCTGCCACGAACAATGACCTACGCGTCTCCTCCCTCCCACCACCTCTCATTCCCCTCCTCACCCCAACCTCAGCCCCGACCTGTCCTGCCCTCGACCTCCCGACTTGTTGTACCGTCCCTTCCCTGGCCTCACTGACCCCACTTGCCTATCCCATACTGTCCCTGACCTATCCTAGCTTGAGTCTCCCGGGGGCTCCGTCTCCAGCTTCCTATGACGCGTTGCGACCGATCCCTCCTCCTGTGCGTGTGTGTGTGTGGTGTCCTTCCATCACCCATGACCTCCACAGCTCCAGCCTGCCCGGCTCCCCCCCTCTCCCGTCTGTCCTCTGTGACCTGCACCGCCACCACCTGCCCCGCTCCAGCCTGCACCACTACCACCACCTGCTCTGCTCCAGTCTGCACCATCGCCATCACCTACCCCGCTCCATCCTGCACCACCACCACCTGCACCGTTCCAGCCTGCACCTCCACCTGCCCCGCTCAGCCTGCACCACCACCACCTGCCTCGCTCCAGCCTGCAAAACCACCACCTGCACCGTTCCAGCCTACACCACCACCACCTCCTCCGCTCCAGCCTGCACCACCACCGCCTGCCCTGCTCCAGCCTGCAGCCGTGCAGCAGCCATACCTTCCAACCTGCCTCTGGGTCACCCTGGCTTTGGTGATATAGGCATGCAGGTCGTGGTGTAGGTTGAGGGACTGGTCGTGGTGTAGGTTGAGGGGCTGGTCGTGGTGTAGGTTGAGGGACTGGTCGTGGTGTAGGTTGAGGGATTGGTCATGGTGTAGGTTGAGGGGCTGGTCGTGGTGAAGGTTGATGGTCTGGTCGTGGTGTGGGTTAAGGGGCTGGTCGTGGTGTAGGTTGAGGGACTGGTCGTGGTGTAGGGTGAGGGACTGGTCGTGGTGCAGGTTGAGGGACTGTTCGTGGTGTAGGTTGAGGAGCTGGTCATGATGCAGGTTGAGGGCTGGCCATGGTATAAGCCAGGGGCTAGTCGTGTTATAGGTTGAAGAACTGGTCTTGGTATAGGTTGAAGGGCTGGTCGTGGTGCAGGTTGAGGGGGAGGGAGGGAGGAAGGGGGGTCTGGAATGGTCTGGTCGTAGTGCAGGGTGGAGGTGATGAAGGCTGGGGCAGGTCTGGTCTGGTCTGGTCTGGTCGTAGTGCAGGGTGGGGGATGATGAAGGCTGGGGCAGGTCTGGTCTGGTCTGGTCGTAGTGCAGGGTGGAGGTGATGAAGGCTGGGGCAGGTCTGGTCTGGTCGTAGTGCAGGGTGGGGGGTGATGAAGGCTGGGGCAGGTCTGGTTTGGTCTGGTCGTAGTGGGGGGTGATGAAGGCTGGGGCAGGTCTGGTCTGGTCTGGTCGTAGTCAGGGTGGGGATGATGAAGGCTGGGGCAGGTCTGGTCTGGTCTGGTCGTAGTGCAAGGTGGGGGGGGGGTGATGAAGGCTGGGGCAGGTCTGGTCTGGTCGTAGTGCAGGGTGGGGGGGGGGGGTGATGAAGGCTGGGGCAGGTCTGGTCTGGTCTGGTCGTAGTGCAGGTTGGGGATGATGAAGGCTGGGGCAGGTCTGGTCTGGTCGTAGTGCAGGTTGGGAGGTGATGAAGGCTGGGGCAGGTCTGGTCCAGGGAGTGTGGCACCGTGCCCCTCACAGATCATCATCACACCAGGGAAATGACTGTGAGGGAGGGAGGGAGGGAGTGGCCTCCACCGTTGAGGGAGGAGTGGAGTCAGAATTGAAGGGAAAAAATTCTGGCCACATCGCACGTCCGCCGGACATTCTTAAGACGAATTGTATCACATTGGCCAAGACGAACGAAATAACGTAATGAAATTCCCGCACGTTATGTCGTTCTCGGAGAGGGTGAGATGATTTTGTTTACGTGTATTTACGTAGTCGTATAGCGTTGGCGATAGACGAAGGTGTCCGTTATCCTGCTCGTCCGCGACTGTGTGGCTCAGGGAACTGTTACTATGACGGGTTTTGTGAGGAGGAGCTGGCCGGTGCACGAGGGAGTTAACTACGGCCGTAAGGGGAGGAGTCCAAGTCACTATGCTGGAGGGCAGGTTGGTGGAAGGGCAGGTAGATGGGAGGGCAGGTAATTGGGAGGGCTGGTAGGTGGGAGGGCTGGTAGGTGGGAGGGCAGGTTGGTGGAAGGGCAGGTAGATGGGAGGGTAGGTAATTGGGAGGGCTGGTAGGTGGGAGGGCAGGTAAGTGGGAGGGCTGGTAGGTGGGAGGGCAAGTAGATGTGAGGGCAGGTAAGTGGGAGGGCTGGTAGGTGGGAGGGCAAGTATGTGGGAGGGTTAGGTTGATAGGAGGGGAGGTTGGTGGGAGGGCAAGTATGTGGGAGGGTAGGTTGATGGGAGGGCAGGTTTGTGGAAGGGTAGGTTAAGTGTGAAGACAGGTTAGTGAGAGGGTAGGTTGTAGGAAGGGCCGGTAGTCAGCAGGTGCAGGTTGATGGCAGGGGCAGGTAAGTGAGATTTGAAATATAGAATATAGTTGTGTATGAAAATAGCTTCAGATGAGATACAGAGGATCACAAGGTATAACACGAAGGGAAAGAAGATCAGATTCCACGAAAACACATCCCCAGGCAAGCCATAGGGGTCGTCTTCTAGATGACTTTGAGCCTCTACGATAGAAGGAAATGCCCACAACACATACCAAAGCTACGGGGAAAGATGGGCTGTTGTGGGGGGTGGGGAGAACAGGAGCGAGAGAGGCACAGCATGAAGACTGAGGAAGACGAACAGGGACATGAGGGCATTCAAGGTGAGCCAGACGTTGTTGAACGATATTGACAGCTAAATATGGGACACCTGCTTCAGGGGAAGGTCATGCGTAAACATATGTCTTCAGATTTCTACGAGAGAGTGAGCTCGTTACTGGACAAATGAGAAGGACAGATGGATGTACGAAGAAGGCGGATCACCAAGCAGGGAGAAACTCCTTCGTTGGAATGGTCGTTAGTGGGAGGGAACAGAGGACGAATGTACGAATGTCATCAGAACTTTCTCGACATTGGTTGAGGTCATAAGTTGAATCCCACAGGGTTCTTTCTTGGGTTCATTCTTCTTTTTTTTTTTGATATATGTGAATGGCTTGCCAGAGGGTAGGGATCCCATCCTGAGTAAGTTTGCCGATGATGCCAAGGCTTTCATGGTCCTAAACCTGTCGCAGGACCTTGTGAGGAGAGTAAAGGAGACCTGCTGTCTATTGGTCAGTGTTAGAACAGTCTTCAGGTTCGTGGATTAGGAAACCTTCTGTGGGCTCTTCGTGTCCAAAACTAGATGACACTTCCCAGGTTTCGGTCACCGCCCCTAAAGAAGCCCGAAGACCCAAAAGAGAAGGTCCAGTAAAGGGCAGCAGAGATGGTACGACAATGAAGAGAGGTGAGGTACAGGGAAGAGTGAGGAAGATGAGTGAGTGGTGGACTGACAGCCATATTGATGCCGGAGACAGTGGACACATGCTCGATAGATGGAGGGATAGCATACCCAGCGGACATGGAAGAGGTGAGGGAGTCACTTGATAGTATAAAAGTGGTGTATGAATGGAATGACATGAATGAAGACATACCGAATGCAGAGAAGATGCAGTACAGAAATGATGTGTGAATGGAATGAAATGAATGAAGACATACTGAATGCAGAGATCATGCAGTATAGAAGTGGTGTGTGAACGGAATGAAATGAATGAAGCCATACTGAATGCAGAGAACATACAGTATAGAAGTGGTGTGTGAAAGGAATGGAACGAATGAAAACAGTGAATGCAGAGAACATGCAGTATAGAAGTGGTGTGTGAACGGAATGAAATGAATGAAGACATACTGAATGCAGAGAACATACAGTATAGAAGTGGTGTGTGAAAGGAATGAAATGAATGAAGACAATGAATACAGAGAACATGCAGAAATGTATCGTTACGATATTTTGAGATATCAGCGTAGTTGGCAGGTGTATCTGGTCGTTTTGGAGGTATTTTTGTGGTCGGATATTTGGAGGGTAGTGAGTTCTTAGATCCCTTTATGGTTCGTTGACCCCTTGGGCACGAATGAACGACCCAATGGCTATGATGATGATGACCTGTGCGTCAAGGGTCAGGTCAAAAGGCCAGGGCCACCATACCCCGGAACCGTGCCGTGGTGGTCAGGTGGAGTCGGCCCTGGAGGTGAACAGACCTCGTATAAGTAATGGTAAGTGTTCGTTCCTCCTTCTCCTTCGTGTTACCGTGTACACCACGCTCCGGAGGCTCCGCACACGCTTCGTGAGGGGATTCCGCTGCACGAACGCCTCCCGCTCAGGCGAGAGGAAAAGATACTCTTATTTACAATCTCTGCTTTTCACAGGACGTAGTTGTATACGTCTGTGTCCATGAGCCATGAGAGGGGGAGCCATGTAGAGCGTCGTCTGTACGTGTGAATCATGCACGTCTCAGTCACCAGGTGCCTTCCCTCCCAGTGGCTGCTGACATGTTTCCCGCCTGATGTTATCTTGGCTGTCCATTACCTTCAAACATTTCATGTTTGTTGTTGTTCTTGTTGTTGGGTGGGACCAACCTTTGAATGCGTGGTGATGGTCGTGTCCACTCAAGGTGGGTCGAGAATATCAGTGTTGGTGGCTTCGCCTTCGATTCGTGTGAGATGTTTGATCTTTGGAACATCTGTGGGTGTACTTGACCTCATGGACTCTCAGATTGGATTGGATTTTATTTATTTTTTATTTTGTTTTTGCACTCACATGTATGGTTATGTAGTGCAAGTGAAGTGCCCCGGTGTTCTGAACCCGTTCGACGTGTTCGATGCTCCTCTCTCTCTCTCTCTCTCTCTCTCTCTCTCTCTCTCTCTCTCTCTCTCTCTCTCTCTCTCTCTCTCTCTCTCTCTCTCTCATTCACTAAAGTCTCGGACGCTACGAAACATGTGAACCCTCCAAACATTCGATCCCTCCAAGCGCAAATTCGGTAGATAATGTGATTATTTATCTCGCAACGTTGTAGATGTTTTTTTGATCAGTTGAAAAATCTCGTCCGAATCTTTGATGTGAGTGTGACGGTAAACGCCCCGGAAATATTAAAGTTAGAAACCATTATATAATGAATCGCATACCTTCTTCAAGCAGCGGACATTTACAAATTCTTCCGTCACTTTCAATATTGTGTTTTTTTTTTTTTTTCAATCTTGAGTCCCTGAACTTTTTTATTTTTTTTGAGTCCCTGGACTTCATTACTGCTTGACCTTCTCATCAAGTCGATTTTTGAGTCGTTGCCGTCTGTGAGATTTCTCAAATCGTGTGATTCGTGGAACATATGGCGCATCTCTTATTACGGAATTCCACCGTGTGTGCTGCCCAGGCCAGAGAAGGCAAGAGTGCGCACTGGGTTTAGTCAGCCGTGGCTTGGATGAGGGCCCCGGTGCGTTGAACCTTCTCATATGGATCATTACGAGGTTTGATTGGCTGTCCGGACGACCCCCTCCACCAGAAAAGGTGTGGCTGCTTCCTTACCAGAGCGGGGGTAGGACGAGAGCGGAGAGGTGGGCCGGGATTATAGTGGGCCAGGCCAGGCTGAGGGGCCCCCAGGGGCCCAGGCTGAGGATGGGCTACGCTATCATGGGCCGGGTTAACAAGGCACGAGATTACCGACTGGGATGATGGATGGAGTGAGCGATGGTTCTTCCACAAGGGGATCCATCGCCACCACCACGGATTTTCGTGTGTGTGTGTGTATGTGTGTGTGTCTGTGTGTCCTACTATGTCCAGGAGGGCGATGCTGGCTGGCGGCCTGCGGCAGCACCGCTAACCCCCCTTTGGCTGACTAATGAGTCGCCTCCATATACCCGGGCGCCATAACTTTTAGCGCGTCAGGCATGGAAAATAGAGGAGGGAGAGTCTTATGGTAATGGTCTGTCAGGAAAGGAAGGGACGCTGCTCCATATTTAGGAGGAGGAGGAGGAGGAGGAGGTGGAATTCTGGGACGCGGTATGAAGCCTGGCGGAGGGAGGGAGGCTGTCTGCCTGCCTGCCTCCTGCCTGCCTTGGTTAGCTGGCCCACCTTACCTGTGGCCCGACCTGCCTGGCTCCAGCACCGCCTCCCTCCGCCGTGGATGACGGGCCGCTCCTCTTCCTCTTCCTCCTCCTCCTCCTCCTCCTCCTCCTCCTGCCTCACAACAGTGTCTTGGCTCAAACCTCGTGCCACGTCTCGTGTGGCTGACATCTTGGAACATCCCGCTTCCCACAGTGGGAAGATGGGAGTCCAGTTTCTTCCAGCTGTTGTCAGTCGCTCGAGGAGTTGTCAGTGACTCGGTTATGGCACTGTTGTCCCCCCCATCTTACAGCTGTTGTCAGACACCGGGCAAGACATGGCACTGTGTGTGTGTGTGTGTGTGTGTGTGTGTGTCAGTGGGTGAAGCCATACGTAAAGTGAAGGTTTACGGAAGCGCACGACATCAGACGAATGCCTGAGAAAATATGTATATATTATAGTTACTACTGGAACGGTAAACCACATAGACGTGGAGATGAATACAGCACTTCAACTATGGCCAGGATGTACACCATCCGAACACCACTACTACAGTCCGAACACCACCGCCACTACCATCCGAACACCGCAACTACCTCCACCATTATCCGAACACCACCACCATCACCACTATTATCCGAACACCACTACCACCACCACCTCCATCCGAACACCACCACCTCCACCATCCGAACACCATCATCCCGAACTCTCACCACTACCCTAGTCCCCACAGCCACCACCATCACCACTACCACTACACCCGTGGCCAACGCTAATCTCCAGCAGCAGGGTAAGGTGTAGCCCATGAATGCACCGTGCACCTCCCACAGCATGGAGCACCAGCTGCCCCTCCCTCCCTCCCTCCCTGCCACTAACTAATGACTTGATGTATTGATTAATTACCCACCTTACCTGTAGTTATCACCTGCTCTAGGATGTGTCATTACTTTTGTGTGTGTGTGTGTGTGTGTGTGTGTGTGTGTGTGTGTGTGTGTGTGTCGTAAATGGAAGGAGTGTCCCACCGGTGGACCAGCTCCCATCCCGCTCCCCTGAACATCTGCCTGCTTGCTGTGTGTGCAGTTGTCGTATTCTCATCCAGTCGCACACATTCGTCCGCTGCTCGACACTTTTACACAGACTCTCCTTTCCTTCGTCTCTGACAAGATCCTTCCGTGATTTCTCGTTTTCTTGGTTTTTTTTTTTTTTGTTTTTTTTGTTTATGTTCTCCCCGCAACATCTCTCCAAAGACCTGTTCACTCTGCGTGATCGTTTAGTGTTCAGACACATAAGCGTCATGATCAGCTCACTCCTGCCCCTCTCTCTCTCTCCTCTCCTCTCCTCTCCTCTCCTCTCCTCTCCTCTCCTCTCCTCTCCTCTCCTCTCTCTCTCTCTCTCTCTCTCTCTCTCTCTCTCTCTCTCTCTCTCTCTCTCTCTCTCTCTCTCTCTCTCTCTCTCTCTCTCTCTCTCTTTTCTGTCTTCCTTGGTGGGCGAGTTTATGGCATCTAGCCTTCCTCTGTATCTCGGCTTTCCTGGCTCTGGCTCCATCTTTGTCGCCTCACTTTGCATTTTCTGTTAGTTCTCTGCGCTTCTTTAGGTGTGATGGCCAGACCTGAGAAGCGTTGCTCTCATTAATTGTTCTTCTCCTAACCTGGGACTCATGGGACAGGTTAGGGACGAAGTCGACTCCCACATCCCTCTCTCTCTCACACACAGATGCCCGCCAGCTTACCACCTGCAAGTTGATATCCATATCGAGGCCATCTCTCGCTGTGACTCATCCGTATTACATGTACTTAACGTGGGATTTCATGAACCCCCATGTAACGTTTGGAGTAGTCTGTCGAGGTTCCCTTGGAAGGGGATGCAGTCCTCCTTGTTGTTTTTTTTTCTCCCCACTTCCCCTCATGACCTTTGCCTCATCTGCCACCATGTATTCAGACGTGGGGGCTTCTGCCAAGACATTCGCTTGGGTCTAGAAGAGTAACGGACCCAGACAAACACCCCGCGGCACGCCGCCACATTTCCCGAAGGCTCCTTTGTTCCCATTTCACTCAGGATAGTCTTCCGTCCATCGAAAGAGTCTCCTCCTCCTCCTCCTTATACCTGCCAGGTGATCCATGGTAATATGTGTGATAATAAGATCTGGTAATGATGGTTTATTAAACCCTCTCATCCTTGGGTGTTAAGTGACATGATGGGTTACATGATGGGTTAAGATGGGTTAAGAAAAAAAAAACTTTACACGGAATACTTTGTGTCTCCACGACTCCCTGTCGCCATGAGACACCAGATTCCCTCAGTCTGTCTCCATATGTTTAAATCCTCCACCATCACTGCTTTTACCTTCTCTAAAAAGTCCATCTTTTCCTACTTCGTGTTCCCTCCTGATTGTTCCTTCCTTTTAGTTTTCTGTCTGTTTCCTTTGGGTCGTTGAAACTCCTCGAAGGATTGTATGATGCTAGCACCGCTATACACTTCGTTATTACGTTTCTCCTTCCTTTCTGTTGCACACCGTGTGGATGAGCTGCCTTTACATATATCGCGAAGCACAAAGCTGTTTCCTATTAGGAGAGCCAATCCTCTTTCTCCTGTCTTTTATACCTTTGCCTCTTTGCTGTCACGTCGTACCCCCTTCAGACAGAACAGGTGAGGTCTTACCTCTTTGGTAAGCTCTGTTTCTACCATTTCAACAATGTCAAGTGTGTTTTCTCTCATACGATCCTTAGATTCCAGCTCTTGACCAAGTCCTACTGAGCCATCGGCATTTGTACACATTCCTTTTCAGTCTGATGTTAATCGTCTCCCGGCAGTGCTGGTGGGGCTGGCTTACTCTCGTCTCCTCTTGCCTCATTTGGTGTCTCCAGTTTTTTTTGTCTTCTGAGTGTATTCTTCGCTCTCTCTCTCTCTCTCTCTCTCTCTCTCTCTCTCTCTCTCTCTCTCTCTCTCTCTCTCTCTCTCTCTCTCACACACACACACACACACTGGTCTGTTATGGTTGATGATTACCCCCCACTGAACTCCGCTCTTCCCATCTAGTTGATGCACTGAACGCGAAAGACTGTAAGCTTACATAATGAACCCACTTTGTTACAACCATATTTGTGTAATAAGTATGTGACTCCTGTAATCCTTTAGGGCTACCGCTCGCAGGATGAGCACAATAAACTGGCCACTCGGAGCAGCACAAATCAGTTGGTGTGGTGTTGACGAAGTCGGGTGGCCTCGATGCAGGGATGGTAGAGTTCTTGTGACTCAGGGACGAGGGATTTTTTGCTGGCAGGAGGTGACGGTGATGAGGATGATGTATGTATATTTTGTGCGTTGCTGTGCAGGTGTGTGTGTGTGTGTGTGTGTGTGTGTGTGTGTGTGTGTGTGTGTGTGTGTGTGTGTGTGTGTGTGTGTGACATTATACGGATATGGCAGTGTGCGTCATCCAGTGGTGGGCCGGGGCCCGGGTGGGTGAGTGGACCAGAGGAGAACACCCATGGACAGGGGGCACGGGTGGGTGGATGGACCATGGTAAGACGGCTGTCATGTGCCGAGTCCTGGGTGGGTGGATGGATTATGGGTGGACGACCTAGGTTGGGTGAGTGGGTGAACTATGGGTGGACGAGGGTGGGTGGATGGATTATGGGTGGACGACCAAGGTGGATGGATGTATGAACCATGGATTGACGACCTAGGTTGGGTGGGTGTGTGAACTATGGGTGGACGATCTAGGTGGGTGGTTGGGTGAACTATGGGTGGACGACCTAGGTTGGATGGGTGGGTGAACTATGGGTGGAAGACCTATGTGGGTGGGTGGGTGAACTATGGGTGGAAGACCTATGTGGGTAGGGTGGGTGAACTATGGATGGACGGCCTAGGTAGGTGGGTAGACGGTAGGTGGATGACCGTGGTGGTCATTTGACTGGCCACATACACACCCCACCATCATTCAACCCTCCATATATTGCCACCTTCCCACCGCTCTGCCTGTGTGTGTGTGTGTGTGTGTGTGTGTGTCTAAGGGTGCAGGTGTGTACGGGTTTGACTGTGGACAGATGTGGCCGTGCGCGGGTGTAAGTTTACACATGTGGCTATGCCAGGGAGGGTATGTATGTGGGTGTTGACGGGTGTGGCTACGTCTTCTTGTACACCTAGACCTGTGAAACACAGCGGGGGAGGGAGGAGGGTTCTACACTCTCGTGGGGGCGGCCCTCTTGTCCCGAGCTTTCTCTCTACCATTAAGTTCCAACGCTTTAAAAAGTTCCACACAGTCAGTCAGTCAGTGGACCTTCCCGTGACCTTTGAAATCTTTCTCAAACTTCCGGTATCCACCGTCTCTTTGTCCTGTCTGTCCGTCCCCCTACCGTCCACCGTCCTCAGAGGAGAGTATTACGTCTGTACACCCGCTCACACCAGCCTTCGTGCCATGGCCTCTGGTGTGGCACACCACGAAGACCCGTCCATTCTCGACCACCTCTCACTCATTTAGAACTTATTCAACCACCTGAGTACATAATACATAAATTCCCTCTCCGTTTCTGTATCCTGCTCGACCTGTGCTGTCCTCCATCTTGCTGTTGCTGTCAGGAACATTGAACCCTGTCTCTCAGCTCCTCATGTATGTATATATCCTCGAAGGGCCTCACAAGTTCCTATGCCTGGTCTTCTGCCCCGAGAGTCTGGTCCTGATTGAACTTGATAGGAATGGTTTTGGATCGTCCTTCAGGGTCGCCTGTCGTGTTCTCTGCAAGATCTCCCTCCGTCCCTCTCCCTTTTTCCCTCCCTCCCTCCCTCCTATGTCACTACAGGCTCCGTGCTCTCCTGTATCCTCCGTGATACAGGTGGGCTACAGTGTCGTATGTATCTCCTCTACACGACCAGCCAGCACCGTCACCGGGGTTCTGAGTCCTCTATCGTCGTAGGACTCGATCATCTGTCCGGACCGTATTCTGTGCGTCCGTAGGACTCGATCACCTGTCCGGACCGTCTTCTCTGCTTCCGTAGGACTCGATCATCTGTCAGGACCGTATTGTGAGCGTCCGACGTGCCCCTCTCTGGTGCGTCCCTCCTCCGTCGGATGGTCGAAATCTGGGATGAGGTTCGACGTCATCACACGACACACGTCCCGCGTGCATGGTGAGGAAGGGGAGTCCAGCTGAGAGGGTGGATCATGACGTGCTGGCGCATGACGTGCTGGCGCATGACGTGCTAGTGCATGACGTGCTGGCGTATGACGTGCTGGTGCATGACGTGCTGGCGCATGACGTGCTGGCGCATGACGTGCTGGCGCATGACGTGCTGGTGCATGACGTGCTGGTGCATGACGTGCTGGCACATGACGTGCTGGCGCAGGAGGAGGAGGAGGAGGTGGTGGTGGTCCTCCTGTATACATTGTAGGAATTGGTGTCTCCATGACCGTCTGTCTGTCTCCATGACCGTCTGTCTGTCACAATGACCGTCTGTCTGTCTCCATGACCGTCTGTCTGTCTCCATGACCGTCTGTCTGTCTCCATGACCGTCTGTCATCATGACCATCTGTCTCCGTGACCGTCTGTCTGTCTCCATGACCGTCTGTCAGTCACCATGACCGTCTGTCTGTCTCCATGACCGTCTGTCTGTCACCATGACCGTCTGTCTGTCTCCATGACCGTCTGTCATCATGACCATCTGTCTCCGTGACCGTCTGTCTGTCTCCATAACCGTCTGTCAGTCACCATGACCGTCTGTCTGTCTCCATGACCGTCTGTCAGTCACCATGACCGTCTGTCAGTCACCATGACCGTCTGTCTGTCTCCGTGACCGTCTGTCTCCATGACCGTCTGTCACCATACCCGTCTGTCACCATGACCGTCTGTCACCATACCCGTCTATCACCATGAGAATCGTACGTTTTCCCCGTCTCGTTCCCTATATATATATAGAATGTCTCACCATCAGTACCTCACCATCACTGGGGAGTCTTCCCGCCTCCCCTCACCATCCTGATTGTGACGTCACCATCATTGTACAGCTGGCCTGGGATGTACTACAGCTACCTGGAGGGTTGTACACTAACATCACCTGCGATATACACTGTAGTAACTCAGTAATTGTACGAGTGTGCCTGTGTATGGGTGTGGCTGTGTACTGGTGTAGCTGTGTACGCTTGTGGTTGTGTGCGGGTGTCACTTTGCACATGTGTGTGTGTGTGTGTGTGTGTGTGTGTGTGTGTGTGTGTGTGTGTGTGTATGTAGTGAGGGAACAGCTGCCCTGACCCCTCACCTGCCTCCACCAACTGACTCTAGTGGTGAGGGCCCCCTCCTCCCTAACACACACACACACACACACACACACACACACACACACACACACACACACACACACAGGTGAGGGGAGGGAGTCAGCTGTGTTCCCCTCACCTGTCGTAGCAGCTGACACAGCCCAGCCATGGCGTGTGACCACCTCCCTCTCCTTCCACGCTTATATGTTTGCCCCTCCCCCACATACACCCCTTTCCCCTTGCAACCCATTCCCCCACATACACCCCTTCCCCCTTACAACCCTTTCCCCACATACACCCCTTCCCTCTTGCAACACCTTCTCCACGTACACCCCTCCCCCTTACAACCCCTTCTCCTGTATACGCCCCTCCCCCTTACAACCCCTTCCCCACACACATAAACAGCGTTGCTCACACACGTTAACCTCCTCCCCCACACATGTCAGCCCCCTCCACCACACATGTCAGCTCCCTCCCCTACACACGTCAGCCCCCATGCTCAAACACGTCATCCCCCTCCCCCACACAAGTCAGCCCCTCCAGCACACACGTCAACCCTCTCCCCCACACGTCATCCTCCTCCCCCACACACGTCAGCCCCCTCCAGCACACACGTCAGCCACCCACACACGTTATCCCCCTCCCCCACACACGTCAACCCCCTCCAGCACACACGTCAGCCCCACACACGTCAGCCCCCTCCCCCACACACATCAACCCCCTCCCCCACACACATCAACCCCCTCCCCCACACACGTCAACCCCCTCCCCCATACACGTCAGCCCTGTCCCCCACACACGACATACTGTATGTGGTGCTACATGACACACTGACAGTGGTGCTACATGACACACTGACAGTGGTGCTACATGACACACTGACAGTGGTGCTACATGACACACTGACAGTGGTGCTGCATGACACGCAGTGTGGTGCTACATGACACACTGACACTGGTGCTGCATGACACGCAGTGTGGTGCTACATGACACGCAGAGTGTGGTGCTACATGACACGCAGTGTGGTGCTACATGACACGCAGAGTGTGGTGCTACATGACACGCAGTGTGATGCTACATGACACGCAGAGTGTGGTGCTACATGACACGCAGTGTGGTGCTACATGACACGCAGAGTGTGGTGCTACATGACACGCAGTGTGGTGCTACATGACACGCAGAGTGTGGTGCTACATGACACGCAGTGTGATGCTACATGACACGCAGAGTGTGGTCCTACATGACACGCAGTGTGGTGCTACATGACACGCAGTGTGGTGCTACATGAAACGCAGAGTGTGATGCTACATGACACACTGAATGTGGCACAACACGACACACAGTGTGGCACAGCACGACACACTAAGTGTGGCATAGCATGTCACACTGATTGTGGCACAGCACGACACACTGAGTGTGGCACAGCACGACACACTGAATGGCACAGCGCGACACACTAAGTGTGGCACAACACGACACGCTGAGTTTTGGCACAGCACGACACACTTAGTGTGGCATAGCATGACATACAGCGTGTAACACGACACAGTGTGGCACAGCATGAAATGCAGCGTGTGGCACAACACGACACAGCGTGGCACAGCATGACATGCAGCGTGTGGCACAACACGACACAGCGTGGCACAGCATGACATGCAGCGTGTGGCACAACACGACACAGCGTGGCACAGCATGACATGCAGCGTGTGGCACAACACGACACAGCGTGGCACAGCATGACATACAGCGTGTGGCACAACACGACACAGTGTGGCACAGCATGACATACAGCGTGTGGCACAACACGACACAGTGAGCGTTGTGCCACACTACACATAGCGTGGCACACTGAGCGTGCTTAACTCGACACTCAGCGTCGCACGATCAGCGTGCACGACACGACACACGCAGCGTGGTGCAACACGACACAGACAGCCCAGAAGACGGACAGCCCTGAAGACGGACAGTCCTGAAGACGGACAGCCCAGAAGACAGACAGCCCAGAAGACAGCCCTAAAGACAGACAGCCCTGAAGACGGACAGCCCTCAAAATCATCGAACAGCCCTCAGGCAACCCACTCACCGTCCATACAACCCCCAGCCCTCTTACTCACTACCCAAACAGCCCCAGGGCCATAGGCCAGACAGCCCTCTACTCTAGCCAGACAGCCCCAGGGCCATAGACCAGACAGCCCTCTACTCTAGCTAGACAGCCCTCTACTCTAGCTAGACAGCCTCCTCCCAGACATGGCCGTGTGCTGTGCGAGGAAAGCCGGGAGGAGAGACAGGGAAGCGGGCGGGTCCACCTGCCTGCCGTGTTAAAACATCTGCCTGGTGATGGAGACCTCCCTACACACACACACACACACACACACACACACACCTGGTATGCAGGCCACAGATGCCAGCCAGATATGTAGTAGGGAGGTGGAGGGGGAATATGTAGACGAGGTAGGTGGGAATGTGTGTGTGGGTGATAGGCCAAGAAGAGATGGGCTGGCGATACACCAGGGTTTGAGACGTGAGTACAGTGTAGGCCCGGGTGTATGGCAGAGAGATGTGTTAGAAGTGCAGGAGATGGTGTAGTGATGGTAATCATATATAGGAACGGTGGACCTTAAAGCCAAGACGTACTTCATTATATTCTTTCATACTATTCGCCATTTCCCGCGTAAGCGAGGTAGCGACTTCATTATATATATATATATATATATATATATATATATATATATATATATATATATATATATATATATATATATATTATACTTTGTCGCTGTCTCCCGCGTTAGCGAGGTAGCGCAAGGAAACAGACGAAAGAATGGCCTAGCCCACCCACATACACATGTGTATACGTAAACGCCCACACACGCACGTATACATCCCTATACATTTCAACGTATACGTACATATACATACACAGACATATACTTATAGACACATGCACATATTCATACTTGCTGCCTTCATCCATTCCCTTCGCCACCCCGCCACACATGATATGGCACACCCCTCCCCCCCGCGGGCGTGCGAGGTAGCGCTAGGAAAAAACAACAAAGGCCACATTCTTTCACACTCAAGTCTCTAGCTGTCATGTATAATGCACCGAAACCACAGCTCCCTTTCCACATCCAGGCCCCACAAAACTTTCCATGGTTTACCCCAAACGCTTCACATACCCTGGTTCAATCCATTGACAGCACGTCGACCCCGGTATACCACATCGTTCTAATTCACTCTATTCCTTGCATGCCTTTCACCCTTCTGTATGGTCAGATCCCGATCGCTCAAAATCTTTTTCACTCCATTTTTCCACCTCCAGTTTGGTCTCCCACTTCTCGTTTCCTCCACCTCTGACACATATATCCTCTTTGTCAATCTTTCCTCACTCATTCTCTCCATGTGACCAAACCATTTCAATACACCTTCTGCTCTCTCAACCACACTTTTTTTATTACCACACATCTTTGTTACCCTTTCATTACTTACTCGATCAAACCACCTCACATCACACACTGTCCTCAAACATCTCATTTCCAGCACATCCACCCTTCTCCGCACAACCCTGTCTATAGCCCATGCCTCGCAACCATATAATATTGTTGGAACTACTATTCCTTCAAACATACTCATTACTCATTTCTGCTACCCGATATACGTATATATATATATATATATATATATATATATATATATATATATATATATATATATATATATATATATATATATATATATAAATATGTATATATATATATATGGCCGTCCGTTACAGACACACAGAGAGACAGACACGCGTGCAGATGTGGCCCAGATGGCGGTACACACGGTGCAGCTGAATCTGCAGGAGGCGGCTGCTCCATATACCCTCGCGGCTCGCCAACACAAACACACACACACACACACACACACACACGAATGTACGCAGTCGTACGCGTTGAGACGGTGTTTGGGGTGGGGGGGGGGGGCAGCTGGTTGTTTGGAAGGGGAGGTGGGGGGTTAGGTTAGGTGACCAGGGGTCATCTCTCCAGCCAAGCAAAGGAACGTAATTCGTTCCGAGAACATTTTATCTCTACAGTGGATAAGTTGTGATTCATCCGATTATTACAGTTATTAGGCTTCGAATTCAGTTATCATGCTGACTTACAGGGGAGGAGGGAAGGTAGGAACTAAAAGGCTTATGGGCCGGACGTCCTCAAAGGAGCGAGCTTGGGGGGGGGGGGCGAGTTCCCAGCCTTTCAATGCCTGTTGACGTCTTTTTGGTCTCACAACCCAGACTTTCCCCCTCGTGCTCCAGCCCAGCCCTGAGACCGTCCAAGCTCTCCCAGCTACGGTGGGGGGCGCAGCAGCAGCAGCAGTCGCTGGCTTTATTATCATCTGCCATCGCCAGAGATTTCGAAACGCCTCATTTTCTTTCTTTGTGTATCATTCGCATCTTCCAGGTTGCCAGTCCAACTTCCGCTCTCCGAGCCCTGTTGGTCGTCTACACTCGTGAAGTGTGAATCATCTCTGGTCTTCTTCTCTTAGGGGTTTAGTAAATCTTACATTGTGGACTTTGACATCTCTAAAACATGACATTGTGGCCTTCAACATCTCTAAAACATGACATTGTGGCCTTCGACATCTCTAAAACATTACATTGTAGCCTTCGACATCTCTAAAACATTACATTGTGGCCTTCGACATCTCTAAAACATTTCATTGTGGCCTTCGACATCTCTAAAACATTACATTGTGGCCTTCGACATCTCTGAAACATTACATTGTGGCCTTCGACATATCTAAAACATGACATTGTAGCCTTCGACATCTCTAAAACATTACATTGCGGCCTTCGATATGTATAAAACATTATATTGTGGCCTCCGACATCTCTAAAACATTACAGTGTGGCCTTCGACATGTGTAAAACCTTTGACAGAAAGCGGTGTAAGTCTTTGCCATCTAATATTCCCTTCCGTTGGTTTTTCGGCTCCTCGCACTTCTCTGTTACTTATCGCGTGAGCAGCGGCGTCCCTCAAGGCTTTGTCCTGGCGCCTTCTCTCTCTCTCTCTCTCTCTCTCTCTCTCTCTCTCTCTCTCTCTCTCTCTCTCTCTCTCTCTCTCTCTCTCTCTCTCTCTCTCTCGAAAGATTATCTCTCAATCGTCCCCCGAGCCCTGGCCACTCGCACGCCAACCCTTCCACACTACGTGTGTTGAGCTTGCTACCTCCCTTTTTCCCCTCCGTACTCACCACGATTCTTGACTTTAAGATGTTCTCGCCGAATATATTTTTTCCTCCCTCCCTTTACTTCGGACGGTGTGCAGAATGCGCGGGATGGATGGGGGAGGAGGAGGAAGGAAGGAGGGACGTTAGATTCAACGGCGCATGAGCGCAGTGGCTACCACTGTCACTGGATCGTTTCGTTACTTTCACCCAACGAGACCCAAACGATTTGATCACTGCAGCAATATGACGTGTTGCGGGGCGTAACCAAATCCTCTCCGCCGTCCAGGAAATCCCACGTAATGAACTACGCAAGATCTGCTCACCCCCAGGGATGTAAGTGCTACAGTTTTTTTTTATATTGTGAGTAGGTATTCTGTATCTACGGGGGTGTCTCCGTGGCTCATTCACCCCAGGGATGGGGTTCTACATCTGGGGGTGGTGTTGTGAGCAGGTATTCTGTCTCTACGGAGGTGTCTCCGTAGCTCATTCACCCCAGGGATGGGGTACTACATCTAGGGGTGGTATTGTGAGCAGGTATTCTGTATCTACGGAGGTGTCTCCGTAGCTCATTCACCCCAGGGATGGGGTGCTACATCTGGGATGGATGGTTTCCCCACCTTCTTCCCAGCCGGAGTGGAATTAGAAGCTGCTCCTGCCTGCTACCACCTCCCTACACCCTCATCCATCCCTTCTGTTCCACAGGTATTATTTGGACCGCTGGAACCGTGGGCCGTGTGCGAGTATGGCAGCCCCCTTCAAGACCTGGGACACACACACACACACACACACACATACACACACACACACACACACACACACACACAGAGCATGCGTCTGGCTGGCTGATGCTTCCATCATTTCTATGGAGAAACCAGCCACACGAGCATTGATCATTATAATGCCCCCATTCCTCGTAGAAAGCAAAGTCGAGGAACTGTGTTTCCGTGTTTTGTCTTCGTCTTCCTATTGACTTAAAGTCTTTAATGGTGTCGTCTGCTGGGGCACCTGAGGGGGGAGGGGACGGGTTGGGTCAGGGGGCCCACATCATTAACCTCCTGTTTTGTTTTGTTTGTTTTTTTTCCCCACAGTTATTATCTTCCCTTTCATGCTGATGGTGGGTCATCCTCCTGTCTCGCGGGCCCTCTCTGGCCTGCGCCACACTCCGTTGAAGGCAGTACGACCACATCTGACCACGGTGTGTGTGTGTCGTGCTGCCTGGGGAGGACGGCGGTGGTGGACGACGGGCGCAGAGGTAACATGGTGTTGACCTGGCCCTCCCAGGTGTGTGTGTGGCTCTTCCTCACGCCCATCATCATCACCCCCGCGCCCGCCCGCCCGTCCGTCCCCTCCCTCGCCCGCCCGCTCCCCCGACACACCCGCTCCCGTTCGCCTCTCATCACCCCCGCCCGCCCGCCCGCCCGCCCGTCCGTCCCCTCCCTCGCCCGCTCCCCCACATACACCCGCTCCCGTTCGCCTCTCATCACCCCCGCCCGCCCGCCCGCCCTCCCGCCCGCCCGTCCGTCAGTCCCCTCCCTCGCCCGCCCGTCCCCCGACACACCCGCTCCCGTTCGCCTCTCATCACCCCCGCCCGCCCGTCCGTCCGTCCCCTCCCTCGCCCGCCCGCTCCCGCGACACACCCGCTCCCGTTCGCCTCTCTCCCCCACACACACACACCACACAAGCTCCCCTTGCCCCCTCCTCCCTCAACACGTGCGGGGTAAAGTTGCCACTGGATATCTGGTAGTTCATGTGACAGTGGTGGCGGCCGCCCACACCGCCGCCACCCCAGCAGCCAGGTGGGCTGGCCTGGTGAAGGGGTGGGTGGTGGGCTGGCCTGGTGAAGGGGTGGGTGGTGGGCTGGCCTGGTGAAGGGGTGGGTGATGGGCTGAGTAATCTTGTGAGCAGCTGTCGCACGTGTCTGGTGCACACCTGCTTGCTGCTGACTTACATGTGGCCATACTCGACTATCCAGGCTTACATCCAATGACGGATGATCCTGCAGCCAGCCGGATGATCAGCCAGCCAGCCAGGTGGATGATCAGCCAGCCAGATAAACAGCCAGCCACCTAGATGATCTGCCATCCATCTAGATAACCAGACAGCCAGCCGGATAACCAGCTAGCCAACCGTTCATCCATCCAGATAACCAGCCAGACAGCCAGATAACCAGCCAGCCAGACAGATAAACAGCCAGACAGCCAGCCAGCTAGAGAACCAGCCAGTCAGCCATCCATCTAAGATAACCAGCCAGCTTGTCAGATAAACAGCCAGCCAGCCAGATAAACAGCCATCCATCTAGATAACCAGCCAGTCAGCCATCCATCCGGCCAGCCATCCATTTAGATGTACAGCCAGCTAACCAGCCATCCAGCCAGCTAGCCAGCCATCTAGTCACGTAAACAACCTTCCAATTATCTAGATAATCAATCAGCCACCTAGAAAACCAGTCAGCCAGCTAGATAACCAGCCAGCCAGCTAGATAGCCAGCCAGCCAGCCAGCTAGATAGCCAGCCAGCCAGCTAGCTAGATAGCCAGCCAGCCAGCCAGCCAGCTAGATAGCCAGCTAGCTAGATAGCCAGCCAGCCAGCTAGATAGCCAGCCTGCCAGCCAGCCAGCCAGCCAGCTAGCTAGATAGCCAGCCAGCCAGCTAGATAGCCGGCCAGCCAGCTAGCTAGATAGCCAGCCAGCCAGCTAGATAGCCAGCCAGCCAGCTAGACAGCCAGCCAGCTAGCTAGATAGCCAGCCAGCCAGCTAGACAGCCAGCCAGCTAGCTAGATAGCCAGCCAGCCAGCTAGACAGCCAGCCAGCTAGACAGCCAGCCAGCTAGCTAGATAGCCAGCCAGCCAGCTAGACAGCCAGCCAGCTAGACAGCCAGCCAGCTAGACAGCCAGCCAGCTAGACAGCCAGCCAGCTAGCTAGATAGCCAGCCAGCCAGCTAGACAGCCAGCCAGCTAGCTAGATAGCCAGCCAGCCAGCCAGCTAGATAGCCAGCCAGCCAGCTAGACAGCCAGCCAGCTAGCTAGATAGCCAGCCAGCCAGCTAGCTAGATAGCCAGCCAGCCAGCTAGACAGCCAGCCAGCTAGCTAGATAGCCAGCCAGCCAGCTAGCTAGATAGCCAGCCAGCCAGCTAGACAGCCAGCCAGCTAGCTAGATAGCCAGCCAGCCAGCTAGACAGCCAGCCAGCTAGCTAGATAGCCAGCCAGCCAGCTAGACAGCCAGCCAGCTAGCTAGATAGCCAGCCAGCCAGCCAGCTAGCTAGATAGCCAGCCAGCCAGCTAGACAGCCAGCCAGCTAGACAGCCAGCCAGCTAGCTAGATAGCCAGCCAGCCAGCCAGCTAGATAGCCAGCCAGCCAGCTAGACAGCCAGCCAGCTAGACAGCCAGCCAGCTAGCTAGATAGCCAGCCAGCCAGCTAGACAGCCAGCCAGCTAGACAGCCAGCCAGCTAGCTAGATAGCCAGCCAGCCAGCTAGCTAGATAGCCAGCCAGCCAGCCAGCTAGACAGCCAGCCAGCTAGATAGCCAGCCAGCCAGCTAGATAGCCAGCCAGCCAGCCAGCTAGATAGCCAGCCAGCCAGCCAGCTAGCTAGATAGCCAGCCAGCCAGCTAGCTAGATAGCCAGCCAGCCAGCTAGCTAGATAGCCAGCCAGCCAGCCAGCCAGCCAGCCAGCCAGCCAGCCAGCCAGCTAGACAGCCAGCCAGCTAGCTAGATAGCCAGCCAGCCAGCTAGCTAGATAGCCAGCCAGCCAGCCAGCTAGACAGCCAGCCAGCTAGATAGCCAGCCAGCCAGCCAGCTAGCTAGATAGCCAGCCAGCCAGCTAGATAGCCAGCCAGCCAGCCAGCCAGCTAGACAGCCAGCCAGCTAGATAGCCAGCCAGCCAGCCAGCTAACCAGCCAGCCAGCCAGCTAGATAGCCAGCCAGCCAGCCAGCCAGCTAGCTAGATAGCCAGCCAGCCAGCTAGATAGCCAGCCAGCCAGCTAGACAGCCAGCCAGCTAGATAGCCAGCCAGCCAGCTAGACAGCCAGCCAGCCAGCTAGACAGCCAGCCAGCTAGATAGCCAGCCAGCCAGCTAGCTAGATAGCCAGCCAGCCAGCTAGATAGCCAGCCAGCCAGCTAGCTAGATAGCCAGCCAGCCAGCTAGATAGCCAGCCAGCCAGCCAGCTAGCTAGATAGCCAGCCAGCCAGCTAGCTAGATAGCCAGCCAGCCAGCTAGATAGCCAGCCAGCCAGCTAGCTAGATAGCCAGCCAGCCAGCTAGATAGCCAGCCAGCCAGCTAGATAGCCAGCCAGCCAGCTAGATAGCCAGCCAGCCAGCCAGCTAGCTAGATAGCCAGCCAGCCAGCTAGCTAGATAGCCAGCCAGCCAGCTAGACAGCCAGCCAGCCAGCTAGACAGCCAGCCAGCTAGCTAGATAGCCAGCCAGCCAGCCAGCCAGCTAGCTAGATAGCCAGCCAGCCAGCTAGCTAGATAGCCAGCCAGCCAGCCAGCCAGCTAGACAGCCAGCCAGCCAGCTAGCTAGATAGCCAGCCAGCCAGCTAGCTAGATAGCCAGCCAGCCAGCTAGCTAGATAGCCAGCCAGCCAGCTAGCTAGATAGCCAGCCAGCCAGCTAGACAGCCAGCCAGCTAGATAGCCAGCCAGCCAGCCAGCTAGCTAGATAGCCAGCCAGCCAGCTAGCTAGATAGCCAGCCAGCCAGCCAGCTAGCTAGATAGCCAGCCAGCCAGCTAGACAGCCAGCCAGCTAGACAGCCAGCCAGCCAGCTAGATAGCCAGCCAGCCAGCCAGCTAGCTAGATAGCCAGCCAGCCAGCTAGCTAGATAGCCAGCCAGCCAGCCAGCTAGACAGCCAGCCAGCTAGACAGCCAGCCAGCCAGCCAGCTAGATAGCCAGCCAGCCAGCTAGACAGCCAGCCAGCCAGCTAGATAGCCAGCCAGCCAGCCAGCCAGCTAGACAGCCAGCCAGCCAGCCAGCCAGCCAGCCAGCTAGACAGCCAGCCAGCCAGCCAGCCAGCCAGCTAGACAGCCAGCCAGCCAGCCAGCCAGCCAGCTAGACAGCCAGCCAGCCAGCCAGCCAGCTAGCTAGATAGCCAGCCAGCCAGCCAGCCAGCTAGCTAGATAGCCAGCCAGCCAGCTAGACAGCCAGCCAGCTAGCTAGATAGCCAGCCAGCCAGCCAGCCAGCTAGCTAGATAGCCAGCCAGCCAGCTAGATAGCCGGCCAGCCAGCCAGCCAGCCAACCAGTCAGCTAGCCAGCCAGCCAGCCAGCCAGCCAGCTAGACAGCCAGCCAGCTAGACAGCCAGCCAGCTAGCTAGATAGCCAGCCAGCCAGCTAGATAGCCAGCCAGCCAGCTAGACAGCCAGCCAGCTAGACAGCCAGCCAGCTAGCTAGATAGCCAGCCAGCCAGCTAGCTAGATAGCCAGCCAGCCAGCTAGACAGCCAGCCAGCTAGACAGCCAGCCAGCTAGACAGCCAGCCAGCTAGACAGCCAGCCAGCTAGATAGCCAGCCAGCCAGCCAGCCAGCCAGCCAGCTAGACAGCCAGCCAGCTAGACAGCCAGCCAGCCAGCTAGATAGCCAGCCAGCCAGCTAGATAGCCAGCCAGCCAGCTAGACAGCCAGCCAGCCAGCTAGCTAGATAGCCAGCCAGCCAGCCAGCCAGCCAGCTAGACAGCCAGCCAGCTAGCTAGATAGCCAGCCAGCCAGCCAGCCAGCTAGACAGCCAGCCAGCCAGCTAGATAGCCAGCCAGCCAGCCAGCCAGCCAGCCAGCCAGCCAGCCAGCTAGCTAGATAGCCAGCCAGCCAGCCAGCCAGCTAGCTAGATAGCCAGCCAGCCAGCCAGCTAGCTAGATAGCCAGCCAGCCAGCCAGCTAGACAGCCAGCCAGCTAGCTAGATAGCCAGCCAGCCAGCCAGCTAGCTAGATAGCCAGCCAGCCAGCTAGACAGCCAGCCAGCTAGACAGCCAGCCAGCTAGCTAGATAGCCAGCCAGCCAGCTAGCTAGATAGCCAGCCAGCCAGCTAGACAGCCAGCCAGCTAGCTAGATAGCCAGCCAGCCAGCTAGATAGCCGGCCAGCCAGGGGGGTCTGCTTCGGCATGGGTGAGGGCCTGGCTCGTGTAAGGTCGTGTGTGGGGCCTGGCTGGTGTAGGGTCGTGTTGGGCCTGGCTGGTGTAGGACCATGTGTTGGGCCTGGCTGGTGTAGGACCATGTGTGGGGCCTGGCTGGTGTAGGACCATGTGTGGGGCCTGGCTGGTGTAGGATCATGCGTGGGGCCTGGCTGGTGTAGGACCATGCGTGGGGCCTGGCTGGTGTAGGACCATGCGTGGGGCCTGGCTGGTGTAGGACCATGCGTGGGGCCTGGCTGGTGTAGGACCATGCGTGGGGCCTGGCTGGTGTAGGACCATGCGTGGGGCCTGGCTGGTGTAGGACCATGCGTGGGGCCTGGCTGGTGTAGGACCATGTGTGGGGCTTGGGGTAAGTGACAAACACAGATACAGATCCTCCCACTTGACAGTTGTCTCGCACCGTGTCCCTCTGCACACCTCCTGTACGTATGTAGACCAGCTCCTCACCCACGCCTGCTGTACCCAGACGGGCGGTGTGTCTACTACTCTAATGGTCGTTAGTGGTCATGCCATGCCAGTAGGCCCCCACAGATCTACGTAGGAACATGCAAGCGTATCACAGTTAACTTTGGAGGGAAGTGCGACCAACTCCAGTTTGCGATTGCCTTGTGGTGTACGTGGTTATGTTTACAGTCATCGTCGCTGGCTAGTTCTCCATAGGGGTAGCCCCTCAGGGCGTGGCAGGGGCATTATCAGTGGATGTTTTGCGTGGCAGAGTCTGGTGTCCCACCATGCCCTGCTGAAGGTGTTCGGTGGAAGATATGTGTGAGTCACGGTGAGTCACATGAGACCGACTCCCCGGCTTCCGTCGGGGTTTGCCAGTTAAGGAGGAGGTGTTGCTGCTGCTCAGTGTCGGGGGTGGGGGAGTGACTCACGTCAGCAGCAGGGGGGAGGTGTGACAAACACCTGCCTGAGTCTTATCAGGTGATGGTGGTGCACAGAGCGGACGGGGGAGCAGCCGCCACACACCTCACATACAAGTTACCTTCCATGCTCCTCCCTCTTTGGTGTGGCTCCTCGTACACCTCCCTCCTGGCCGGGGCTGGTGTCGCTCCTCGTACTCCTCCCTCCTGGCCGGGCCTGATGTAGCTCCTCGTACTCCTCCCTCCTGGCCGGGCCTGGTGTGTCTCCTCGTACTCCTCCCTCCTGGCCGGGCCTGGTGTGGCTCCTCGTACTCCTCCCTCCTGGCCGGGCCTGGTGTGGCTCCTCGTACTCCTTCCTTCCTCTTGGCCGTGCCTGATGTAGCTCCTCGTACTCCTCCCTCCTGGCCGGGCCTGGTGTAGCTCCTCGTACTCCTCCCTTCCTCCTGGCCGGGCCTGGTGTGGCTCCTCGTACTCCTCCCTCCTGGCCGGGCCTGGTGTGGCTCCTCGTACTCCTCCACTTAGATAGTTGTGGCGAGCGGCCAGCTATCGGTGGTCCTCCTCGGGGTCTCCACACACCGGCCAGGTGGTCAGCACGTCTCTGCGTCTCGCGTGTATGATGATGGTGATGGTGTTGTCCGGCGAGCGTAATGCTGCGCCTTGGAGACAGGATCATTCGTGACCACACGAACATTTCCTTGACGTTCGTTTCCGGCCGGACGACAGGGGAATTAAATACCTGATCGCACCGCTCCTGTCCAGCAGCAGCTGCTCTGGGGTAACTGGCCCAGAAGCCGTTGGTTAACCCCAGCGTGAGTTCTCGTATAAGGTTGGTCGTGTGGTGATCAGCGCGTTCTTAGGACCTCCAGCCAACCAGAGATGTCGTTTTGTTTACCCGTGTTCTGACCCCGATGTTGCCATCCAGAACTTGGTCAGGGTGATTTAAGCTGAGATTTTACTGTGTGGTCATCACGTCAGTGTGCGGTTCATACGTGGACCAATTACCTGTCACATGGACCAATTACCAGTCACATGGACCACTTGCCAGTCACATGACCGGCTCAGCTGCAGAGCTGATGTGTGAGGGCGTCCCTGACCTCAAGCGGGGCTACAGGATGCGGGCGTCTCTGATCCCAGGTAGGGCTGGGGTGTGAGGGCGTCTGCAGGGTTGAGGTCGTCTCTGATCCCAGGTAGGGCTTGGGTGTGGGGGCGTCTGCAGGGCTGCGGGCGTCTCTGACCCCAGGAGGGCCTGGGGTGTGAGGGCGTCTGCAGGGCTGAGGGCGTCTCTGATCCCAGGGAGGGCTTGGGGTGTGAGGGCGTGTCTGCAGGGCTGAGGGCGTCTCTGACCCCAGGGAGGGCCTGGGGTGTGAGGGCGTCTGCAGGGCTGAGGTAGCCACTCCCCACACCTGCACTAGCAACACTCGACCCTCATCCCACGAGTTAGCTTTATCTTACTGTGGGTACAGGGGGTTCTCGCCCGACCCCCACACTTCCCACCCGCTCCACACGGACTCCCTCCTATACTCCCCACACCCCCCACACCCCCCACACATCCTCATACCTTCTCGTCTCCCCTCCTGCATTCCCACGTCTCCCCTTCCCGTCTCTTCCCTCCGCCGCCCTCCCATCACTGTGACAGCTCCCCGCTAACGCACAGACACGTCTCCGTGCGCATCTCCCACCACTTCCTTCGATCAAAGGCGGCGCCCCCCCCCCCCCGCAAGTCTCTCTCTCTCTCTCTCTCTCTCTCTCTCTCTCTCTCTCTCTCTCTCTCTCTCTCTCTCTCTCTCTCTCTCTCTCTCTCTCTCTCTCTCTCCTTCCTTCCATATTACAGACTGTCCAGAATTTACCCCTCCTCCAGGTCAGGTCGCCGCACTTGGTCAGAGACGATGGTCCACTAGGGTCAAGTACAGCGACGAGCAGCAAAACCAATTTCGTCACCCGGAGGCAAGCCACATAAAGAGCGACTTGAAGGTTTATAGTTGTTTTGTGGTATAATATACAGGTCCCCGACACAGTGTGAAGAAAACGTCACACAGTGTGAAGAAAACGTTTTGTCACACAGTGTGAAGAAAACGCTACACGGTGTGAAGAAAACGTCACACAGTGTGAAGAAAACGTCACATAATGTGAAGTAAACGTCACACACTGTGAAGAAAACGTCACACACTGCGAAGAAAACGTCACACACTGCGAAGAAAACGTCACACACTACGAAGAAAACGTCACACACTGCGAAGAAAACGACGTTATACGGTGATGTCATCGTACAAGCTCAGTCCTCTGTTCTTAACGCTACCTCGCTTACGCGGGAAATGGCGAATATGTATAAAAAAAAAAAAAAATATATATATATATATATATATATATATATATATATATATATATATATATATATATATATAAATGGATAGATAGATAGATAGATAGATAGGATTCAGACATGCTGGAAGGTGTTATACTTTAGCCTTCACACAAAACGTTTTCGACCAAGTCCCACATAAAAAACACAAATGTGTCACAGGAAACTCTGGCCAGGGACGTGGGAAACCCAGTGAACCCTGGGGTTGTGGTCAGCTGGTCTGCTGACCGGACACAACATGTGGGGTTATGTGGGGGGGTGACCATCATCCGACTGGCTAAGCCTGACCAGGGTGCACGTCATGGCTCAGTATGACTAGTAGGGTGCACGTCATGGCTCAGTATGAGCAGTAGGGGTGCACGTCATGGCCCACCCTGACCAGTAGGGTGCACGTCATGACCCACCCTGACCAGTAGGGTGCACGTCATGACCCACCCTGACCAGTAGGGTGCACGTCATGACCCACCCTGACCAGTAGGGGAACACGTCATGACCCACCCTGACCCGGAGACCTTCAAACTTGCTAGTAACCCTGAAGTTAGAAAATTCAGGGCAGTTTAAGGGACGTAAGAGGGATTTAGGGACATTGCTGGAGTAGTGTGTGGCGTGCAGTGCACAGTGGTGCCTGAGGGCGAGACAGACGTGAACCATATGTACAGAATGCTGGGTGAACCACTGGCACGAGGATGAAAGACGAGGAGACATTAGAGCGAAGGTAGAATGGTGGAGTGGGGTTGTTGGTGGAGTGGGGGCTGTTGGTGGAGTGGGGTTGTTGGTGGAGTGGGGGCTGTTGGTGGAGTGGGGTTGTTGAATTGGGGTTGTTAGTGGAGTTGAGGTTGTTGGTGGATTGGGGTTGTTGGTGGATTGGGGTTGTTGATGGAGTTGGGGTTGTTGGTGGATTGGGGTTGTTGGTGGAGTGGGGGTTGTTGGTGGAGTGGGGGTTGTTGGTGGAGTGGGGGGTTTTGGTGGAGTGGGTTGTTGGTGGATTGGGGTTGTTTATGGAGTGGGGTTGTTGGTGGAGTTAGTGTGCGGATGATGACGGGAAGGAAGATGTAATAGGAACGAGAGACAAACGTACTTACCAGTTGTAGAATATTGATATAATCCACCTCTACATGTACGCCATATTCAACACGCAAAATTAGAGAACGTTTCTTCCAAACGTTTCTTTCAGACGTTTTCCCGGCTCTGGTGCGGACGTTTGTGACGGCTGGCGGGGAACGTTTTTCCCACGATCGCACGTACTTTCCATGGCGATGCACACTGTTCCCTCTCCCGGGGGGCTCGGCGAGGTGTTTCTGTATGATCCGCAGTTGAGCCGGAGGGAGAGGTGGGGTCTGGGGGGTCAGTGCCCTCCGCTGTTTCCACCACAGTGTTGGGTCAGGCACGCTGACAAACCCTCACCACGGAACCATCAGGTCTCCTGTTATCTGTCCTTCCTTCTTATCTGTTCGGATGTTTCTACCCTTATCTCTGTACATCCTCCTTCACCTAACATCTCCTCCCTGTACCACACACCCCTCCCCCCGCTGTGCCAGCATCTACATCTACCCGTCTCCCTACACTCCTGCTTTCCCAACACCTACATCTACCCCTCTCCCTACACTCCTGCTTTCCCAACACCTACATCTACCCCTCTCCCTACACCCCCGCTTTCCCAACACCTACATCTACCCGTCTCCCTACACTCCTGCTTTCCCAACACCTACATCTACCCCTCTCCCTACACTCCTGCTTTCCCAACACCTACATCTACCCCTCTCCCTACACCCCCGCTTTCCCAACACCTACATCTACCCCTCTCCCTACACTCCTGCTTTCCCAACACCTACATCTACCCCTCTCCCTACACCTCCGCTTTCCCAACACCTACATCTACCCCTCTCCCTACACCCCCGCTTTCCCAACACCTACATCTACCCCTCTCCCTACACCCCCGCTTTCCCAACACCTACATCTACCCCTCTCCCTACACTCCTGCTTTCCCAACACCTACATCTACCCCTCTCCCTACACCTCCGCTGTGCCAACACCTACATCTACCCCTCTCCCTACACCCTCGCTTTCCCAACACCTACATCTTCCCCTCTCCCTACACCCCCGCTTTCCCAACACCTACATCTTCCCCTCTCCCTACACCCCCGCTTTCCGTGGGGCCAGCTGTGCCTGCGTCCGCTCCCTCCCCCCAGAGGTGCTCTTGTGTGTGTGTGTGTGTGTGTGTGTGTGTGTGTGTGTGTGTGTGCTGGCTGGCTGGCTGGCCGGCCAGGTGGGACCTTGGCTGGAATGTGAGCCACGCAGCAGGAATGTGACCCCTCCTGCCTCATATTATTCTCTCCACCCCTCCCATCCCCTCCTCTCCCATCCCCTCCCCTCCCCTCCAATCCCCTCCCCTCCCATCCCCTCCCCTCCCCTCCCATCCACCCCTTCCCTGACCCACTACTCCCCCCAGCCCATCCTCCCTTACCCCTCTCCTCTCCTCTCCTCCTGCTGTGTGAGGTTTCTCCACAGCTCTAACGGGCCCTCCTCCCCTCCCCCCTCCTCTGGTGGTGGGGTTCTTGCCTTACTCTAACGGGCCCCCCTCCACCTCTTCCCCCTCTGGTGGTGGGGTTCTTGCCTTACTCTAACGGGCCCCCCTCCACCTCTTCCCCCTCTGGTGGTGGGGTTCTTGCCTTACTCTAACGGGCTCCCCTCCACCTCTTCCCCTCTGGTGGTGGGGTTCTTGCCTTACTCTAACGGGCCCCCACCTCGCCCCTCTGGTGGTGGGGTTCTTGCCTTACTCTAACGGGCCCCGCCCCCACTTCGCCCCTCTCCCCCAGTGATGGTGGGGTTCATCCCCCCGCACTTTCACCACCTCATTTTTTCCTGGGGGGGGGAGGATGGGGTGCTCGGGTGGTTCCCTCATCGTGCATTGTGTTCACACTTCCTTCCCTCACCACCTCTGCTCCAGTCCCCTCCCCTTGTTCCCCTCTTTATGACGTTCGTCCCCTTCCTTTTTTTCATCTCCTCTGTGTGTGTGTGTGTGTGTGTGTGTGTGTGTGTGTGTGTGTGCGTGTGTGTGTCTGTGTGTGTGATTACCTCTTGTGTGTTACGGGGACCGAGTTGTGCACTCGTTTTGACTTGCTGACTATTATCCATATTATGTATGTCCCGCGTGGTTACTCCTGTGTGTGTGTGTGTGTGTGTGTGTGTGTGTGTGTGTGTGTGTGTAATCATCCATCGTTACTACACACAGGTTGGTAGATATACACTTTGAACTTTTCCTTCCATTGTTAGACATTATTTTTTTTTGAACTCAGTATTTACGATTTCCTCGCCCAGTTATCCCGTTCATCCACAACTCTTATGCTTAAAAAGTATTTCTTTATAAAGGCGGACCTGTATGTCTGTTTGTCTGCCTGCGTGTGTACACAGTGTAGATACACTGAGGAAGGTGCCAGCGCACAATGACCCCCCCATACACATTTGCCAGTAATTCATCCTTTACCTTTACAGAAACTGCTGGATGCTGGAGTGATATATATATTCAGGAAAGTGTGTAAGGGATGGAAAGTTGTGCCTGTGATATGGAAGGCATGAAGAGTTGAAATGGCAAAGGTGAATGGTTGGAACCACAGAACAATGCCATTCCGCCGTTCAGGACGTGTTGGCTGGGGAGGGAGGGTGTGGTGTCGGCGAGGGAGGGTGCAGTGGCCCGTGAGAGAAGGCGTGGTCAAGGGAGCTTATCCACCAGGACCATCGGCCCTCCGTGGCTGGAGTCTTCCCCAACACCCCCTCCCTCCCCCACCCACTGGAACTTGTCCTCCTGAAGCAACGAAAGTCGACTGGGATCACCGAGGCCACAAAGTCAATCCGTCAACATTGCTCAGGGAAATGTGCACACTGGTCTGGGAGCGACAGCTCTGGTGCGTGGACTCGCCTGGGCTGGTGGCAGGGCCGCTCCTCACACTTGGTGTTGTGGGAGGTGGACGTTGGTGGAGGCACCTGCATAGTATGCCTGCCACCGCCGCTCACTGACGGACGAGGAGGAAGGAAGGAAGGTCGCTCGCGCTGTGCTGATCATTTTGATTCATTAGATGGTTTTGATTCACACTGCTGTACATACAGGTGTTACCTACTTTACATATTTATGTACCTGCATCTACATATTTGCTGCACGTGGAGGGTATATGTGGGAATATTGAGCCCCTCTGGCCTGTGCGCTGTGGTCGAGAAGTCCGAAGTGATCACCAGCAGAGTGGGAGGGAACCCTTGATGGGTGATACGTGTTACTACGGCTGGTGGTGTTGGTGAGGAGGTGAGGCACAGACCACCAGCTCCCGCCCGGCCTTCAGGTACACACACACACACACACACACACACACACACACACACACACACACACACACATGCACACACTCTAGTCTTGGGTAAATGGAGGAAAATGATAGGAAGTGACACACACATATATCTAGATCATGAAGTGATACTGGACGACCAGTATGGCTTCCTCAACTAAACATCTCTTTTACATATTTACGATCACTTTCTGAAGGTTTATGTGACAGTGGGGGCAGGGGGACGATGCACCCGCTGTTGTAACATACACAGCCTCTCCAAAGGATCGTTGTTCCTTAGAAGACGTCAAAAGGAGACCTCCTTGTAGATTAAGATCACAGTGAATAAGGGACACGTGTACGTGGGTTGGTGTCTGGCTCAGCGACAGAAAACCTCGCGTGATTACGTATGACGGAGCCTCAGGCTTGCTGGACGTGACGAGTGGGGTGCCACAGGGATCGGCCGACCTTTGGACACCCCCACCGCTCCCTCTGTTCATGATATGTATTTAATGATATGGAATTGGATCTCGTATCTAAGGTTTTTCAATTGGGCTAATGGTACATGATGAGGAGGTTTGAGCTGGCTGTAAAATGAGCAAGACTGCGAAATGATTTCAGAGAGATCTTAAAAGTGTGTGAAGAGAGTGTGGGTGTGGATGAAATTTGCCATTGACCACTAAAAGGTTAGGCACTGTGATGGAGCTGTGGTTACCCGACGTCGAATCGGCCACGTTACATTGAATAAAGAGAAGGATTTTGTAAGTTAATTGTAGTGGATGGCAGTCAGAATCATACTCAACAGTGTCGCTCAGCAAATTATGCTATGACCAAACGCTTGGTGTTGTAGTTGGGAGTGTGAGGTACATAACATCGCAAACAATGCTGACTCTATTTTTTTAATTCACTCCAGCACGACTATGCACTCTTGCCGTGTGCAGCTGAGTGCAGGTCTCCAAACTACTGAAAAGTACGCGGGAAAAAAAAATACTGGGAAGAAATACAAAGACGAGCGATTCTTGAGAATTTTGCGAGATTGGAAGAGGCGTAGACATTGCGGTAACATAATACAAGTTTTTAAACTTTTTGAAATAAGTTTGGTGACGTTTATCCTGAAAATTTCTTTTTTTATTTTCATAATAAAAGAAAAAAAATTATGGTAAAGAATGGAATAAAATCTTAAGTGATGTGATATTGACGTAAGAAAATGCTTCTTTGCAAATAGGGATATCGAAGATGGAAATAAGTTACCGTCAAACATTGTCAGTGTAAAAAAAAAAATGTAGAATTCTTCAGAATCCGCTAAGACGACTCGTTCATCATTCATGTATCTATAAGATAATACATTGCAAAAAAAATATTACACGTACATTATCATCCTTCTGTCTGCTACCAGAACCTGAGAACGCAATGCGGTGGAGCGTAGGTTAGGCGAGTGTGGGTAGATATGAGAGTAGAGTTGTCTGCCTGCCTCCGTTTTATCCTGTTCATTTCCATGCAGGCTTACTTCACACATACAGGATATGGTTAGCCTTTCTCATGTCTCCTGCCGGCTTGTTATTGCCAGAGGGTCATGGAGTCCGGGGGAGAGCCTTCGTATTGGTCTATCTTAATGTTATCCTTTCGAAAATAGGTGCCTCCCGTACCTCACCTTCGCAGAGTCACCCGTGCACCACGCCTCTGCCATCCTTGATACTCACTGAGCCTCAGCCACGCAGGTGGTATAGCTAGTGACCCAACAATAGACATGATGTTCCTTGGTCGTCCCCATATCTTCCCCTGCCTCGACCAGATCATCCAGAGCCAACAACCCGTGTCTACCTCCTACCACACTGGAGTAGGAAACCCCTTTTTTTTTCTTTCTTTCTTTTTTTTGTCCTCTCTTCAGGACTCTGGCCTGACAACAGCCAGGGGGCATCGTGCGAACCAATTTGCGGAAGGCGCAGAAGTGGTGTTGTGTCGGAGGGGGAGACGGGGTGGTTAGTAGAGTCGGGCCCATAATGGGGGTCCCCCGGCAATAATATGGTTGACAAATAGTAGCTACCATAATATTAAGATCAAGGGGCAAGGGATCCTTTCATTAACTGGCCCAGGAGGGAGGAAAATACCTCGTACATTGTGGCCTTGGGAACCAACGAGCGCCCGTTTGCTTTGTGTCGAGGTCGCTTGGAGGAGGAGGGAGGGAGGACCAGCAGGGAAGGTACGACGAGAGGGCCAGCTGGCGCCCCGAACAGGCGGAGGCCGATGATAAGGAGGAGGAAGGAGGAGGAGGAGGAGGAAGGAAACTGCATACACTGAGGAGGAGGAGGAGGAGGAGGGCGGGCGGCGGCGTTACGATTGGAAAAATGTTCTTGAACACGTCGGGCGGATGAAAGGATTCTTAAGCTGTGTTTGTCAGGGTGAGAGATGGGCTGGTGGTGGTGGGAGGGAAGGAGGGAAGCGTTGTGGATATTGAGAGATGGACTGGAGGAGGGTGGGAGAGAGGGAGGCGTTGTGGATGTTGAGAGATGGACTGGTGGTGGGAGGGAGGGAGGGAGAGAGGGAGGGAAGCGTTGTGGATATTCATATCACTGATGGCGATTCTTTTTTAGCCTTGCGTAGCGGCGTCCAGAGGGGCGGGTCCAAGAGGAGGAGGAGGAGGAGGGGACCTTGTCAGACAGGCCGAGGCGCCGGGAGCCTAGACGCGTTACAGATGGCCGTCGAGTCATTAGTTATCCTCAACTGATTAATGAAAGACTCGAACGCTGCTCACTTTTTTTTTTTGTTCCCCTCCCTTTTTTTTTCGTGGACTTTGGGAGAACCGTTGGTCGGGGGTTTTCACGTGTATAAGATATACTCACAGATTATAATGATTAATAGATTTTTAGCTTTTTAATCCTCCCATCTCCCTCCTGCCATCTCTTGGACCGCGTCCGTCCGCCTGTTCGGGAAGAAGCTGCTGCACCATCCCCTCCACCGTCGCCTCCAGAGATCCCTCGTCCCCAAGTTGCAGGTCGACACCACAACTGCGTCGTACAAACCGGTATAAAGTGGCCCCATCCCAACCAGTGTGCACATCTTGAATGGTCTTTTGATATTTGTGTTCGTTGAACCCCCTCTCCTATTGTTATCTCACCAGACTGATTGTTGAACCCCCTCTCCTCTTGTTGTCTCCCCAGACTCAAACTTACATCCCAACTAACTTGTCTCTCAACCATACTGAACCTAATAACCTTGCTCTTATTCACATTTACTCTCAACTTTCTCCTTTCACACATTTTTCCAAACTCAGTCACCAACTTCTGCAATTTCTCGGACGAATCAGCCACTGGAGCTGCACCATCGGCGAACAACAACTGACTCGCTTCACAGGTCCTCTCTTCCCCAACAGACTGCATACTTGCACCTCTCTCCAGAACTCTTGTATATACCTCCCCAAACTCCTATCCATAAACAAATTGAACAACCTTGGAGACATCACGCACCCCTGCCGCAAACCGACGTTCACTGGGAATCAAATCACTCTCCTCTCTTCCTACTCGTACACATGCCTTACATCCTTGGTAAAACTTTTCACTGCATCTAGCAACTTGTCTCCCACACCATATACTCTTAAAACCTTCCACAAAGCATCTCTATTCACCCTATTATATGCCTTCTTCAGTTATAAATGCTACATACAAATTCATGTTTTTCTAAGTATTTCTCACATACATTCTTCAAAGCAAACACCTGATCCACACATCCTCTACCACTTTGAAACCACACTGCTCTTCCCCAATCTGATGCTCTGTACATGCCTTCACTTTCTCAGTCAATACCCTTCCATATAATATATATATGGACAATCGCATGTTTACCAAATGGCATCCTAGCTTCGTCTCTTCGATGTATATCAACTGACTTATATTTCTCTCTTGTGTCTCCCCTGATGATGTGATTATTACACGAAAGTGCACTTGGGAACTTATCGTGTTTCATTTTCCCCGTGGACTCGTAGGAATATCTTGATCACGCGCAAAATTGTGATCCTTTCCAATATATATATATATATATATATATATATATATATATATATATATATATATATATATATATATATATATATATATATATATATATATATATTTTTTTTTTTTTTTTTTTTTTTTTTTTTTTTCATACGATTCGCCATTTCCCGCATTTGCGAGGTAGCGTTAAGAACAGAGGACTGGGCCTTAGAGGGAAAATCCTCACCTGGCCCCCTTCTCTGTTCCTTCTTTTGGAAAATTAAAAAAAAAAAAACGAGAGGGGAGGATTTCCAGCCACCCGCTCCCTTCCCTTTTAGTCGCCTTCTACGACACGCAGGGAATACGTGGGAAGTATTCTTTCTCCCGTATCCCCAGGGATAATATATATATATATATATATATATATATATATATATATATATATATATATATATATATATATATATATATATATATATATATAGCGTTAATGAGATGTCCTTGACTAGGGCCTCAGCTGCCCGTGCCGTCTCAGCTAACATAAAAGAGATAACTTCGGAGTGCGGCGCTGGGAGTATTGGATATGACGGCCTGACGTTTGACCCGACCTTCAAAGTTCAGGTCAGAGGTCAGGTCATCATACCCAAAGGGGCGTGTACCATCTTGCCCCAGGGCCGTACTATTGTGCTAGAGGGTCGTACCGTCGTGCACAAGGGTTGTACCATTGTGTTATAAGGGTCATTCGATCGTGTGTCTTAAACTCTTTTGATTTTGGTGAGGGGCTGAGAGAGGGGTACAGTGAGGCAGGTAGTTCAGGACGGGGTAATGAGGTGAGGTGAGGTGAGGGTGGCAGGGTTCCCGTAACGCTGGTGTGTAGAGCCAGGCACTCCATGGTAGAGGGTTGTGTGGGGTGGCGGAACTTGTGGAGCTTCTGCAGGAGGGAGGAGAGGAATTGCCTCGTGCCGCAGGAGGCGTGGCTGTCGCTCCCGTAGTTCAAGCTGCTTCAGGAGACAGGCGTCGGCGATTGACTGACTTCCCCGAGGAAGAGTCCCCTCACGGTCCGACACTTCGTCTCTCGCTTATATATCCGTTCCTCAGGGAAACTCTGAAACCCGATGTATACAAAATAACTGCTTTTGTGTGATCGAGGAAAACTGACACCTCGGCGGAATAATGCGTGTCGCTTCCTCTTCGTGGACGGGTCGGAACCCCACCGGTAGCACGGAAGTTGATCAGTATCTGGCGACGTAAATCCCTTGTTTCATCCCACCGCATCGACCCGTAGCCAACCCTCCTCCTCCGCTTCGTACGGGGTTCGCGTAGCTATCAGGCTCGCATTACCACTTCCCACCCCTCCACGAATGACTGTGTTAACAAGGACTTACTCTTGGGCCTCACCAGTCATCGTAACAGGGGTCATCACCGTTGGGCGTTGCGACGAGGCCCCGTCGCGCGAGCAGCCACGTCAGGATCGGGGTGGCCGGCGCCCGTAGCCGAGTAAGGCACGTCGCCTCCTCACCATTAATGCAGGCAGGTGCAGGAGCATCTGCCCCTCCCCCCACAACGTTAATTAACAGCAGTTCCTGTGATGAACGTGTGGCATGTGGCCAGCGCTAGACACACGCCGCAACAAAGGTGTTTTTCAAGACGTCGTCCCCACACACACACACACACGGGGGGGGGGGGGGGGGGGGGGTGCGCCGCCGCCGTGGCCTGCTGGCTGGCCTGGGGTCGTACGGCAAGAGATCATTGTCGGAAGTCGATAACCAAGACGTGCAGTAGATGAGGACTTCCACCGGACACACACACAGATGCCTCGCTTCCGGGCAGGTGCCTTACGAGGTGTTGCAATGCGTCTTATGTACATATGTTAATTTCTCGAGCACGGCGTTACGATGGGGAGCCCCCTTGAGTACGACGTTGCGACGGGCCCAAGCGACGTTACGATGGGGGCTTGTGAGTACGACGTTACGACGGGCCCAAACGACGTTACGATGGGGGGCCCCGTGAGTACGACGTTGCGACGGGCCCAAGCGACGTTACGATGGGGCCCCCGTGAGTACGACGGGCCCAAGTGACGTTACGATGGGGCCCCCGTGAGTACGACGTTACGACGGGCCCAAGCGACGTTACGATGGGGGCCCCGTGAGTACGACGTTACGACGGGGCCTAAGCGACGTTACGATGGGGCCCCGTGAGTCGAACACGACGTTCCGATGGGTCCTTCAGCACAACATTACGACGGGGCCCTTGTGCACAACGGTATACAACACGCCCCTTGAGCACAATGGCAACAGTCCTTATGGACGTTTGTCCTGGCCCTTTAAACCCTAACCCTTCAGTGTCAGGTCGAGAGGCCAGAGCGTCGTAACCCAGGGTCGTACCGTCGTGCTCAAGTGGTGACGCTGCCGTGCTCCGGTGCTGCTGACGTACGTCTGACGTGGGAGCGGCCGGTGCCTCCGGGCGTCCAGCTCTGCCTCTAGCTGGCTCGCTGCGTCATATGACCCTACTACATACTGGGTGAGACCCACCCACTACTGCGCACGCGCCTTCCTACGTGTATGTGTGTGTGTGTGTGTGTGTGTTTGTGTGTGTGTGTGTGTGTGTGTGTGTGTGTGTGTGTGTGTGTGTGTTTGTGTGTGTGTGTGTGTGTGTGTGTGTGTGTTTGTGTGTGTGTGTGTGTGTGTGTGGTTGTATGATTACCAATGAGTATGTGTGAGACATTTTGTGAGTTCATGAGTGTCAGTGGAGTTCGTGAGCCATTGTGTGTGTGTGTGTGTGTGTGTGTGTGTGTGTGCCATACCCTCTTCATCACTAGTGTGGTCGTGGCCTTAACAAGAGCCACGGACGTCCAGTGTGGGTGGGTGTGGGTGGGAGACATGGTGTTTGTTACCGTAGTGTTGGTGCCGACCCCTTCCTTACCTCACTACCCTCTCTGGCGGGGGGTTGATATTCTGCCAGGGGTTCCCACTCTGCCAGGGGTTCACACTTTGCCAGGGGTTACTGCCAGGGGTTCCCACTCTGCCAGGGGTTACTGCTAGGGGTTCCCTCTCTGCCAGGGGTTACTGCTAGGGGTTCCCACTCTGCCAGGGGTTCACACTTTGCCAGGGGTTACTGCTAGGGGTTCCCACTCTGCCAGGGGTTCACACTTTGCCAGGGGTTACTCACAGGGGTTCCCACTCTACCAGGGGTTACTGCTAGGGGTTCCCACTCTGCCAGGGGTTCACACTTTGCCAGGGGTTACTCACAGGGGTTCCCACTCTACCAGGGGTTCCCACTCTGCCAGAGGTTACTGCCAGGGGTTCCCACTCTGCCAGGGGTTACTGCTAGGGGTTCCCACTCTGCCAGGGGTTCACACTTTGCCAGGGGTTACTGCTAGGGGTTCCCACTCTGCTAAGGGCTTCCACTCTGCCAGGGGTTGCCACTAGTATCCAGTGTTACCACTGTGACAACCAGAGCCCCGATGCCTCATCACCCACTGTGTTACGATGGTGATGTCTTGTGTGGTCGTCAGGTTGATAGAACTCAAGAGTATTATATTTTCTCCTTGATATTGAAAGGTATATCAGGAACGGGTTCCCTCCTCCTCCTATATCTTCCTCAATCCCTAAGAAAGGCAGGGGTGGTGGCGGCAGGGGAGGTGGGGGAGGCTGGTGGCAGAGGCCGGCGGCAGGGGAGGTGGGGGACGCTGGCGGCACGGAAGGAAAAGAATAGATTTTTTTTCTTTAAGAACGTAGACGAGGTCCGACACCTGCAGTGGGTGTAAGAATAGATTGAAAAACACTGATAGTGAGTACCATGGACGGGTGTACCTACAGGAGGTACCTTGGACGGGTGTACCTACAGGAGGTACCTTGGACGGGTGTACATACAGGAGGTACCTTGGACGGGTGTACCTACAGGAGGCACCTTGGACGGGTGTACCTACAGGAGGCACCTTGGACGGGTGTATCTACAGGAGGTACCTTGGACGGGTGCACCTACAGGAGGTACCTTCGACAAAAATTGCCAATAAGTATGGCTAGCGCGTAGCGCTCACCACAGGAATGTATACTAGAGTGACGCGTTATCAAGTGTTGTATATATGTGAGGTAGAAAGAATATATCGGCAGGGCACGTGTGGGTGAGAGAGAGAGAGAGAGAGAGAGAGAGAGAGAGAGAGAGAGAGAGAGAGAGAGAGAGAGAGAGTTAATGGGGAAGGAAGCAGGAAGACGTGGGGGTCAGGAGGAGTGAGGGGAGAGGCGAGGAGTGTGTGTGTGTGTGTATGTGTGTTGTGTCGAGCGGCGGCAGCAGCTGCAGGCTGCCGCGCCACACAGGCAAAATGCTTCTGTAAATCCTAGGAAGACGTGGGGGTGTCGGCCGCCCCGCGCCCCGCGCGACGCAGACATATTGTGGACAGATGCAGGCCACCCCGACCCGCCCCGCCCCGCCCCGCCCCACTCCACACCCTACCTAACCTAACCCTACCCCCCCCCCCCCCACAAACACATTGTTTACACCAACACAAACATTCGGTTTCAGTTAAAAAAAGAAAAAGAAAAAAAAATTATTATTCTGGAGAGAAAAGCGACACCCCCATCACCAGCAGTGTATTACACTAGTGTCACCTGGCGCCACGTACCTCGTCATCACGGTAATAGTTCCATGTTGTCACTAGTGTCACCTGGCACCACGTACCTCGTCATCACGGTAATAGTTCCATGTTGTCACTAGTGTCACCTGGCACCACGTACCTCGTCATCACCGTAATAGTTCCATGTTGTCACTAGTGTCACCTGGCGCCACGTACCTCGTCATCACGGTAATAGTTCCATGTTGTCACTAGTGTCACCTGGCGCCACGTACGTAGTCATCACCGTAATAGTTCCATGTTGTCACTAGTGTCACCTGGCGCCACGTACCTCGTCATCACGGTAATAGTTCCATGTTGTCACTAGTGTCACCTGGCGCCACGTACCTAGTCACTAACCTCTTCATGATGACTGAGGGTCTGTCATTAATCTAATTATCCGACTAATCGTATGTAAGTGGAGCTAATTAACGCCCAGCGCTAATTGTGAGCCATGTTAATCGTCTTCGTCACCTGGCGGTGTTAATTTCTCCCAGCGGCCTGGCCGTGTGTCACTTAGCTCCCCAGCTGCTCAGTGTTCTAACTGCAGCGTCGGGCGAAGAGGTCACCTTTGACCCTCGCGTAGGAGCAGAGGTACAACGTTGACCCTCCTGGAGCTGTCCAGGTCAGGTCAGGTCTGTCCAGGTCAGGTCAGGTCAGGTCAGGTATGCCCGGGCGATGCGTCTTGTCTCGTCTAGGTCAGGTGGACGGTACGACCCTCGGACAGGAAGGGCACGTCCTTTGCGCAATGATGACCTTGACCTGACCTGACCTGACCCGCGCGCGTGTGTGTGTGTGTGTGTGTGTGTGTGTGTGTGTGTGTGTGTGTGTGTGTGTGTGTGTGTTGCTGCTGACCCTAAGCTCTGGACTGTTGCTTAACAGACATAATCAGGTTATAAAGCAGTTATCCCGTTACTATGTACCATGACGAAGTGAACCACAGAGGCTCCGTTGGGCATTTCCCCGCAGGGAGAATGGTGGCATTCGTTTGCTTATCTTGAAAGAAAGTATTTGCTTACCCAGGGCTAGTGGTGGTCTGGGGGCGCGGGGAGCCCTCGACCACAAGCCCCGGATACGGCAAGTGGCGTATTTGTGTGTTCTGTGATTGCGTAATGTGGGAGGAGGGCGCGGGCCGAGTGTAGCGGGGGGCCAGGCGCACGTAAGGGCGTATACTGACGAAGGTGGGTGGAATGGAGTCTGCTTCAGTGTCTGCTTAAGGATGAATCTCTCTCTCTCTCTCTCTCTCTCTCTCTCTCTCTCTCTCTCTCTCTCTCTCTCTCTCTCTCTCTCTCTCTCTCTCTCTCTCTCTCTCTCTCTCTCTCTCTCTCTCTCTCTCTCTCTCTCTCTTACTCTCTCTCTCTCTCTCTCTCTCTCTCTCTCTCTCTCTCTCTCTCTCTCTCTCTCTCTCTCTCTCTCTCTCTCTCTCTCTCTCTCGTGTGCCAGTCACACGGAAGACGCCCCCTCGCCTCTGCTCATCTTTTCTCCCCGTGGTTTAAAGCAGCGCAGCTGTGTCAGACATGTGTCTGTTCACATCACCAACACGTAGAGGGAGGGAGGGAGAGGGTCGTGTGTGTCTTCCTCAGAACGAGGAGGGGAGCCATCGTGCGGGGCCCCGGCTGTGATGACCCGCGGTCAGTAATGCTGGCCACTACACCACGGAAGGGGCGGGCGCCCCCCGCGCCCCCCACCACCCCGCCCGTGTCCGAGGGCGTGCCTGGAGAAGTGTGCGACGCTGTTCTGGCGAAGCGACACCGTTAATGAAGTGGGTAACCTACAGGAAATGGTATGTTGACCACGCCAACCACCTGGCACTTGTGTGTGTGTGTGTGTGTGTGTGTATATATATATATATATATATATATATATATATATATATATATATATATATATATATATATATATATATATATATATTCCTATGAGTCGACGGAAAAATGAAACACGGTAAGTTCCCAAGTGCACTTTCGTGTAATAATCACATCATCAGGGGCAACATAGGAGAGAAATATATCAGTCAGTTGATATACAACGAAGAGACGTAGCTAGAACGCCAATCGGTAAACATGCGATTGCCCTTTATATATATATATATTCGCCTGTTATAAGATTAATGAGTATATGACTGCAGCTTGGCTTGCTTCCTAGGGGATATGACTAGACCAGTGTTGGGAAGGTATGTAACCTGGTCTGTTATGGGGTAACCTGTAACGTACGTCAGTTTTGGAGTACCCTGTAACTTACGTCAGTTTTGGAGTACCCTGTAACTTACGTCAGTTTTGGAGTACCCTGTAACTTACGTCAGTTTTGGAGTACCCTGTAACTTACGTCAGTTTTGGAGTACCCTGTAACTTACGTCAGTTTTGGAGTGACCTGTAACTTGATCAGTGTTGATGTACCGTAGCCAGCTGACTGTGGGGTGCTGAGGGCCACCAGCTGGTGGACCCCAGCACCCCCACCACCAGCTGCTGCTGTTGCAGGTGGTCCGCCCCTCGTACTGCTTACTGCGTCATCTGGCAGAGCTTACTACGTCATTTAGAACTGCTTACTGCGTCATCTGGCGGTGCTAACTGCGTCATTTAGCACTGCTTGCTGCGTCATCTGGCGGTGCTAACTGCGTCATTTAGCACTGCTTGCTGCGTCATCTGGCGGTGCTAACTGCGTCATTTAACACTGCTTACTGCGTCATCTGGCAGTGCTAACTGCGTCATTTAGCACTGCTTACTGCGTCATCTGGCTGTGCTAACTGCGTCCTCTGCAGTGCTTACTGCGTCATTTAGCAGTGCTTACTGCGTCATTTAGCACTGCTTACTGCGTCATCTGGCAGTGCATACTGCGTCATCTGGCAGTGCAAGCTGCCTCATTTAGCGGTGCTTGCCACGTTTCCTGGCGCGGCGGCGCACTACGTCATCTGTGCCATCTTGCTGCGTCATCTGGCACTGCTGGTGCCATGTGTCACTCAGGAGGTGGGAGGAGGCCGGGCCAGTCGTACCGTGAAGACGCGTGAAGACAGACGTCACAGTGATACAGAAGGCTGTCGCCAGATGGCTACGCCGCCACACACACACACACACACACACACACACACACACACACACACACACCGTCATGCACTGTCATACACTGTGAGCGCGGCGCACACAGAGCCGTGAGCCAGTAGATTACCGTCGCCAGACAAAGCCTCACGACGCACGAAGACGGAGAGACGTGGGAGGAGGAACGGCGGTGGCGGAGGAGGAGGAGGAGGTGATGATGAGGAGGAGGAGCAGCTGTAGTAAGGCGGGAGACAGATGCCTGGCCGTCAGCACCTGGCCGGCTGACGAAGGTTCTCACCTGGCCCTTCCCTCACACACCCCCTGCCCTGTTTACCTCCCACAGCCTGCGGCCCCTTCCTAGAGGGTGCTCCAGCCCCGTCGTCTGGGCGCTCGGGCCCCGTCGTCTGAGATGCTCGGGCCCCGTCGTCTGAGATGCTCGGGCCCCGTCGTCTGAGATGCTCGGGCCCCGTCGTCTGGGATGCTCGGGCCCCGTCGTCTGGGATGCTAGGGCCCCGTCGTTTGGGATGCTCGGGGCCCCGTCGTCTGGGGTGCTCGGGCCCCGTCGTTTGGGGTGCTCGGGGCTCCGTCGTCAGAGATGCTCGGGCCCCGTCGTCAGGGGTGCTCGGGCCCCGTCGTCTGGGGTGCTCGGGCCCCGTCGTCTGGGGTGCTCAGGCCCCGTCGTGTAGGGCGGTCACACCGCGTCGTCTCTCGTCTTGGTCAAGTATTTAGGTATTGTGTCTCAGTATGGAGGACGAACTGGGAGGGTTTATGGAGACGAAGGAACTTGACTCACCCAGGATGTGGTTTTGTGTGTGTGTGTGTGTGTGTGTGTGTGTGTGTGTGTGCGGGCGGTGGAGTGTGGTCTTAGAATGAAGGAAAGTTGTGTGAAAATGGAGGGGCGTGGTCCGATGGCGAAGGCGCGATGGGGGTCTGAAAGACAGAGTGGCTCTCGCGATGGAGGGGGAGTGTGGTTCTGAAGATAGTTAGGGCGTGATCTGAGGACGGAGGGGGGCGTGGTCTGAGGATGGAAGGGCGTATTTTGATGACAGATGGGCGTGGTAGTAGTTTGAGGATGAAGGGGCGTGGCCCGAAGATGCAGTAGTCAGGAAGTGTGGACGGTGTAGTAGTGTAGCAGGCCGGGGCGGGCCTAATGTCGATCATTAGGGTCTTGGATGAGGGAATGACGGGCGCCCTGGGAGCTGCCACAAGCCAGGAGGACTTTCCCCGCCAAGGGAAGGCAGGGACGGGATGGGGCGGGGAGCGACTGGCGTCACGCTGGGAGGACGAAGGAAGGGCTCGGGACCTTCCAAAGGGAAAGGTGATGGGCGTCCCAAAGGAAGGGGCTTGGGGCGTCCCAAAGGGAGGGGCCATGGGCGTCCCAAAGGGAAGGGTTGTGGGCATGCCGAAAGAAGGAGTTACGGGCGTGCTGAAGGGAGGGGCAACAGGCATGTTGCAAGGAGAGGCAGAGGAGGTGGTGGTGGTGTGGGCCAAACCCAACATGTATGTACGTGGAGGCGACTGGGTTGAGAAGAGACAGGTGGGTAGGGTTGGGAGAGGCCTGGGAAGGGGCGCAGTGTGGGGGTGAGGAGGGGCGCAAGGGGAGAGAGGCTGGACGTGGAACAAGAGGAGGGTAGGGTGGAGGTGGCAGGCAGGGGGTGAAGTAAGGGGTAATAATGGGTCATGAGACATTCTCATGTGTGGCCAGTCGTCTCCCTCACCATTGTGTGCAGGTAGTCACTGCGGGGCGGTGGTGGGAAGCTGGGGCCCGCTGGCTGGCGACGCCCTCGTACCTGAGAATTTCAGTTTAGATCCACTTTTTTTTTTTTGCATGTAGTCGGTACAGCTTACCGGACGAGACCATGTCACGTATGTAACGAGATACGAACTGTAACATCTTATGTCACCATGTCACGTATGTAACGAGATACGAACTGTAACATCTTATGTCACTATGTCACGTTTGTAACGAGATACGAATTGTAACATCTTATGTAACATCAAGCCACTGGGGTCTGACTTAAGACCCTATGTGACCCCCTGTGGTCCTTTTGCGCTACCGCTCACAGGGTGAGCATGGGGTGCACACCGAACTTGCCGGGGTTACCCGCACAAATCAGTCACCCCTCGTCCCCACCAGCACCCCAGGTGTGTCACCCCTCGTCCCCACCAGCACCCCAGGTGTGTCACCCCTCGTCCCCACCAGCACTCCAGGTGTGTCACCCCTCGTCCCCACCAGCACCCCAGGTGTGTCACCCCTCGTCCCCACCAGCACTCCAGGTGTGTCACCCCTCGTCCCCACCAGCACCCCAGGTATGTCACCCCTCGTCCCCACCAGCACCCCAGGTGTGTCACCCCTCGTCCCCACCAGCACCCCAGGTGTGTCACCCCTCGTCCTCACCAGCACCCCAGGTGTCACCCCTCGTCCCCACCAGCACCCCAGGTGTCACCCCTCGTCCCCACCAGCACCCCAGGTGTGTCACCCCTCGTCCACACCAGCACCCCAGGTGTCACCCCTCGTCCCCACCAGCACCCCAGGTGTCACCCCTCGTCCTCACCAGCACCCCAGGTGTCACCCCTCGTCCACACCAGCACCCCAGGTGTCACCCCTCGTCCCCACCAGCACCCCAGGTGTGTCACCCCTCTTCCTCGCCAGCACTGCAGGTGTGTCACCCCTCGTCCTCACCAGCACCCCCCCAGGTTCCCGAGTCCTGCCCCACTACCCCCAGGTGGTCACACGGGTACACTGTTCCCGTACCCGCTGGTGCAGATGTCCCTGGACAGTTTTCTATTGGATGGTCCGGGGACATCTGCAGCTTGGTACCGCGAGGGGACACACTCCTGCTAAGCTGGCAGTCATGAAGGCATGATCAAGGTCAAGCTACAGCTGGGGGACGTCAGCTGTAGCTGGGGAGGGAGGGAGGAGAGGCAGACCCACGCTGAAGCTACAGGGGACTTCGCTCGACCTGTTTTACAGACTGAGATTCTGACACGACGTACAGACACGGAGCTGTGGAACGCGATGGCCAGACGCGAAGATACCTTCGTCTTCTTCTGTTATACAGACCAGTCGCATCTGTGATAGTCTGGGTGAGGGGCCTGTACGTGGGGGGTTAGGTAGACACAGCCACGGGGCGTGGGCCTTGGTTCCCAGAGGGGTCCTCGTCCCGTGTGAAGAAGAAGAAGAAAGGTGGTGAGGAGCTGCATTGATGTCCCTGAGTATAATTGTGTCTTGTGAACACCTCTAAATGTTGCGTGACTGGGCGGCCATGATGCGTGTGCGAAGACATTTTGGCGACTCGGGATGTGTTGGGAGACGGTTGCAGAGAGAGAGAGAGAGAGAGAGAGAGAGAGAGAGAGAGAGAGAGTGTACTCTCATCTCCGGTGTGTTTTGAGCATAAGGAACTTTTCACTGCCAGTTTATCGCATGTTACAAATCGTTCATTCCTAGTGACGAGGTGAGGACGGTCGTCCACAGGCTCACAGGTGATGGAAGGCAAGGTGGAAATGGTCCCTGACATGTTAAAATGATGGAGCGGGGTCTTCGCAGTCTTGTGTCAGGGGTAAGAGGGAAACTGAGGGAGGTTCCCCATGTGGAGTACAGGCCAGAAAGAGAGTCACTCACTCATCACCGGAGCGGTTCCGATTTTGTAGAGTTAGTCGACCACACGCACCCGAGACCCGTAGAGTCAGTCGACCACACGGACCCGAGACCCGTAGAGTCAGTCGACCACGCACCCGAGACCCATAGATCTAGTCGACCACACGCCCCCGAGACCCGTAGAGTCAGTCGACCACACACCAGAGACCCGTAGAGTCAGTCACCCACACACCTTAGGCCCGTAGAGTCAGTCGACCACACACCCGAGACCCGTAGAGTCAGTCGACCACACACCTTAGGCCCGTAGAGTCAAGTCGACCACACACACGAGACCCGTAGAGTCAGTCGACCACACACACGAGACCCGTAGAGTCAAGTCGACCACACACACGAGACCCGTAGAGTCAAGTCGACCACACCCAGGACTTGACTGAAGAATGGACCGCCAGCAGAGGACAGCGACCCCAAGAATTTAGGCCAATTTGTCCAGCAGTCATTATTAACCTGTGGTCCCGTGTGTCGCTACTCCCTCCCTCCCGAGGGACGTGGAGAGAGACAGTTCGGTATACGGGTCACGTGAAGTGAAGAGACCAACTGCGTAGCACGTTGATACGCACGAGCGTATTGCGTATAACGCGGACCATTGCTCGAGGCTGCTTCACTGCGTTAACAGTGTACGAGCGGCCGCCCGTGAGGCGATCACCATCGCAAAGACGTTCACCTGGGTATGATGTGTGTCAGACCTGAGGTTAGCGAGGCACCAGACTGCGCGCGGTGAGGGCCGGAGAGTGCCTCCCTCCCTCCCTGGCCAAGGTGTGTATGGCCGGCCCTTGTGGCGAGGAGCCTCCTGTCTGGCGCGACACAGTCGTCACAAGCCGTGTGTCTCCCTCACCTCCAAATGACCAGCATCCTACACCTCCCACCCCACCACCCACGTGATTATGATGGACTCCCCGCACACCAGTTCACCTCAGGTGTCGCTTCACATTGGCCAGATTATGAGCAGTGAAGACGGTGCCGACAGTGCCCGTCCATCACTGCGACGAACACCATGGCAGGCAATACAGAGATGGACTGATGTCTAGTTGAGTGCAAGGTGAGACTTGTGATCGTGGCGAGGAGCGGTGTTCACTCTGGGACATCATAAGTCGGTGGTTGGTCAAGAGGCGAGACCCTTGCTGACTGAGGGGTCACAGGGACAGAAGGAGGTCTCCCCTGGACTTCCCTGGTCCCCCCGGGGAAGGTCACTTGCAGCCACAGGGGGGGTCGGCTGCCGTGGCTGGTGGCTAATGTGAACCATTGCCTCGTCAGGCCCCACACAGGAGGCTTGGGACCCCTCATGTTCCTCGTGCACGTCTGACACACCGGACAGGGTGAGGAAGAGCACAATGATGGGAGGACGTTGGATGAAGGGGGAACAGGAGGAGGTGTGAGAGAGAGGTGGAGTAAGGAGGTGATAGGAAGGAAGAGATGGGTGGAGGTGAGGCTACGAGAGGGAGATGATACAGTACAGCACTGTGGCAAGAGTTCCCAGGCCATACGTGGTCAAGGTCCCGTCCAGGTCGTGTGCAGGAGGGGAGGGAGTGGGATGTCCTGGTCACATGGCTCGCCAGGGCACACACACACACACACTGGCAGTACGTCCCTAGCAACGTCGTGAAGGCTGTGACAGCGCTTATGTACCGCCGCGGATGGTTAGGTATCCACACTTGGGTATTGAGGAGGGCGACGCTCCGGGGGTCCCTGTAGGATGTACTGTCTACCTGGTATACTGCATGATGCAGACCGCTCTCCTCGAGTATGTGGTATACAAAGTGCCCTACGGTTATACCCAGACTGGACTGGTCGTGGTCATAAGGCCACAACACCAACTCCTCCTGGGCTGTTTTGTGTTGTGGACAGCCCCCCTAGCCAGCTGCCTTGACCACTCCGACGCCTTTATTGAATTTATGCATAACAAGAGATGTTATGAATGTTGACGTGGAGAGGTTGTGATTGTTGACGTGTGGAGGATAGGTTATGAATGTTGCTGTGTGGAGGAGAGGTTATGAATGTTGCTGTGTGGAGGAGAGGTTATGAATGGTGACGTGAGGAGGAGGAGGGGAGGTCAGAAGGATGGAGAGGTTGCATGGAGAAGTTAGTTGGTGGGTGGCGAGTCTCGCCCGACTATAACACATGAAGATACAGATGCAGTACAGACCACCTGTACCTGGAGGGTGTGTGTGTGTGTGTCCTTACAGATGTCCACCACTGCGGTGCAGCTGCAGCACACACACACACACACACACACACACACACACACACACACACACACACACACACACACACACTCGTACCTGGAGGACAGGTGTGGCTTTACACATGTCGATCACAAGCTGTAGCGCAGATTCTCTCTCTCTCTCTCTCTCTCTCTCTCTCTCTCTCTCTCTCTCTCTCTCTCTCTCTCTCTCTCTCTCTCTCTCTCTCTCTCGGGATTACAGATCTTTGTAATATGTATTCTCAAGTCTCAACACTTCCTTACAGGAAGCGCTGGGTTTTGCCATGCACGTGCAACGCGCTTCCAACACTCTAAATGTCCATATTTACGTACTTATGTGTACGTATATTCGTATTGGCGAAAACTGAGATGCATAGCATTACTTTCGTGGTCTGGGAACAGGTCTGGGCTTGGCTGATGGTGCTAGGAGTGGATGGATGAGCTGGGATATACAGTGAGCTGAGGTTGACACTAGACGAGCTGGGCCCAGGGTCCTTCCCTCACCTCTCCCAGCCGAGGTCTGGCAAGTGTGGCCGGTCGCTCTGACGACGCCTGCCTCACTGGTGTGTAAGGTACACACACACACACACACACACACACACACACGAGGTAAACCTGCCCCCGTACACGACGCAGTAAACTAACAAGAGTAGACATATAGTACATAGCACGAGCAGCGAGGGGTCTACAGGCGGGCAGAAGTAGCCATCTCTCCACCATTCGCTGATCGCGAAGTAGCGTCGTCCGGGCCTCGCAAAATGTGACACAGTTTAAAAGTACCAACTTTTCTGTATAGGTGGAGGAAACATGGACCACACATCTCCCTCTGTCAGAGTAGGTAGTGAGTGTTGAGAACAGAGTGGAGTGTAGACAGTGTAACATGTAGTGAGTGTTGAGGACAGAGTGTAGTGTAGACAGTGTAACACGTAGTGAGTGCAGGGTGATACACGCCTGAGAGCAGCTGGGTTTCCTCCCCAACACTAAAACCTCATCCTAGTGGTTCTTAGAGGATGGAAGACACCAGGATCACCTCCTTACCTCCTCATTACAGATGTCTGCTTCATGACCCACCCTCTCCTGGGCTTCTTGTACCTGTGCGCGGAGACGTACACGGAGGAGGAGGAGGAGGCGCAAGCATTACACACACACACACACACACCAGTACAGCCATGCTTCTGTCCTCTCTCGTTTCTCTTTCGACCGTCATGTCTTGCTTGTCCCAGTATGTGGGAAGATAACCTTGTTAAACTCCCTCACTTCTACTTCCTCCTCCCCCACCAGCGTATTTAGAAATGGTTTTAGCTGATAAGGTTCACTCTGGCCATCATGACTGACCTCTCCTTTGAGTTTCCTCCGCCCCTCGGCCATTAGTATGTCTATAGGGCGACGGACAATGTGACTTTACATCTGAAGACGAAGGCAACTCTTGCAATGGGCATGGGAGGGGGACGTGTGTCCGCTCTCTCGAAGCCCGACCCGACTCCACCCTCCCCCCCACCTAAAATCAACTCCCCAGTCTGCCTTCCTCTTTCTCTCGCTTCCTTTCACGCGCCTCTTGTGTCCGTCGGCCATTGACGGGGCACAGTATTCAAGAACAGTTTGTAAGGCCCCCGACGCCCTCTGCCATCCCGTAGCAAGCAGCAACGCGGCCCTGACCAGTAGCAATTTGGTCGCCCAGTGTGGCTGGGCATTTGTGTGTGTGTGTGTGGCTGCCCATTGCCCTCGTAGCCTATTGACAGCTCTTCTTGCTGTGTGTGTGTGTGTGTGTGTGTGTGTGTGTGTGTGTGTGTGTGTGTGTGTGTGTGCAAGCTTTTCTTGTTGTGTATGCTAATGCATTTCTTTTTATTTGTTCCATGTTTGTGTCTGTTCATCCGTCAATGCGTGTTGTCTGTTCAGTTTGGCATGTATGTCACTGTATGTACGTGTGAGATCCTCAGTGTATGAGTAGATGTGTATGTATGTACGTCCCTCGCGTGATGTCTATGTATGTACGTACGTCTGCTCGCGTGATGTCTGTATATGTACGTACGTCTGCTCGCGTGATGTCTGTGTATGTGCGTACGTCTGCTCGCGTGATGTCTGTGTATGTACGTACGTCTGCTCGCGTGATGTCTTTGTATGTACGTACGTCTGCTCGCGTGATGTCTGTGTATGTACGTTTGCTCGTATCATATTTGTCTTCATCGCCCCAGTCAAAGTTAATCGACATTTCTTCATATGGATGCAAGTGGACTCGAAACTCCATAGGCAAGTACCTTGGTTCAGTAAGCATATTATTCATTTATTTTATTTATACTACTTAATCACCGTCTCCCGCGTTAGCGAGGTAGCATTAAAGAAACAGATGAGGAATGGCCTAACCCACCCACATACACATGTATATACAATGCTTATGGTCCTAATGGCATCCATTCCCGTGTACTGAAAGAGTGTGACTCTGACCTTGCCCCTGTGCTTGCTCGTCTATTCCATTTCTGTTTTAAAAACCGAAACTTGTCCTTCTTGAAAGCAAGCATTGATACATCCCATCCCTAAGATGGGTGACCGTTCTGACCCCTATTGCTTTGACATCTACCATTTCCAAAGTCTTGGAATCCCTCCTCAACTCGCCATATCCTTTAAACACCTCGAAAATCACAGTCTTCTCCTCCGATCACCAGTATGGCTTCTATAAAGGCGAGATCCACTGGTGATATCCCTTCATATCTTACTCGCATCTGGTCATCATCCCTGAGAGATTATGGGGGAGTCATGTGTGGCTGCCCTTGACATATCTAAGGCTTTTGACAATGTGGCATCGGGGTCTCCTCTCCAAGCTCCCTTCTTTTGGCTTCCTCCCTCGCTTTGTTCCTTCATATTCAGCCGATCTGTCTCTGTGGTTGTCAGCGGATCAGCCTCCCCATTTTTTCTCCAACAGCGGTGACCCTCAAAGTTCTTTAATGTCCCTTACACTTTTTTTTCTTTTTTTTCAACGATTTCCTCTCCTCCACAAATGATCCAATGCCCTCATACGTTAACGACTCAACACTGCATTCATCTACATCCTTCAGTTCTGCTCCTTCCTCTCTCACTCGATCTGCATCTCGCCAGCTGGTGACGGGAGCCGAGCGTCACCTCGCTCGGAAGGGGCCAGCCAGCCCGCAAGCCAGCCAGCCGCTGCTGCAGTGTGACCACCGCAGAAACTCTCGCCTGACGACGGAGGAGAGTACATGGCTGGCCCATACACCCTCCTGCTACCTTCTACCCTCCCTCCTCCGCAGGGTACTCGGGCAGGGAGGCCGGTGTGGTCCTGGGGTGTAGGGTGTAGGTGTGTTCCTAGGGTGTGGGGTGTAGGTGTTGTCCTGGGATGTGGGGTGTAGGTGTGGTCCTGGGGTGTGGGGTGTAGGTGTGGTCCTAGGGTGTGGGGTGTAGGTGTTGTCCTGGGATGTGGGGTGTAGGTGTGGTCCTGAGGTGTAGGGTGTAGTTGTAATCCTGGGGTGCGGCTGCAGGACACACACACACACACACACACACACACACACACACACACACACACACACACACACCGAGACAGCCTGACCCCAGACGTGGGATGTGTGGCACTCTGTCAACACACGCAGCCTCACGCCCTCACTCTCCTCCCCCTCAGGAGCACATTCCTCGGTGAGGTGGGGGGGCGTCCCCACACTCAGACTCCCCTCCTGGCTGCCCTCCCCTCAGTAAGAGGGTCCTGGGTGCTCTCCCCTCAGTAAGGGGGTCCTGGGTGCCCTCCCCTCAGTAAGCGGGTCCTGGGTGCTCTCCCCTCAGTAAGGGGGTCCTGGGTACGACTGCTGGTGAGGTGGTCTCCCCCCCCCCCCTTCGCCAGCTTCCTATGTGACCTGGACGGTACTGGGGGCGTCATCTTAATGTTGTCCTGGAGGCACTAGCGTCGTCCCCCCCCCCTTCCCCTCACTCCCACCCCTCACCTGTATCTCCAACCCTCGTTCATTTAAGCAACTCCTCCTGATTTTCCCCTCATTCGGTCGTTGAGAGGCTCTCCTCTCCCCTCTCCCTCCCCCCTTCTCCTCAGGTTCCCCTCAGAACTCCCCTCTCCCCTCACTCACTCCTTTGTCAACCTCTCCTTACCAGGTCTTCCCGCGCCCCTCTCCCCACCAGGCCTCCCCTCCTCCCCCCCCCTCCATGAGGTCTTCTCCCCGCCAGGTCTTCCCCCCCAGACCCGGGGGTTTCCCCCCCAGTGAGGCTAAACAGGTGACGGAGAACAAAAGGTGTGTTACAGGAGGAACCCTGGCTGTTCTCACGATGACAGCTGCTGCTGCTGTACTACCCCAGCACCCACCTCTGCTGCTGCTGTACTACCCCAGCACCCACCTCTGCTGCTGCTGCTGTACTACCCCAGCACCCACCTCTGCTGCTGCTGCTGTACTACCCCAGCACCCACCTCTGCTGCTGCTGCTGCTGTACTACCCCAGCACCCACCTCTGCTGCTGCTGCTGCTGTACTACCCCAGCACCCACCTCTGCTGCTGCTGTACTACCCCAACACCCACCTCTGCTGCTGCTGTACTACCCCAACACCCACCTCTGCTGCTGCTGCTGTACTACCCCAGCACCCACCTCTGCTGCTGCTGTACTACCCCAACACCCACCTCTTCTGCTGCTGCTGTACTACCCCAGCACCCACCTCTGCTGCTGCTGCTGTACTACCCCAGCACCCACCTCTGCTGCTGCTGCTGCTGTACTACCCCAGCACCCACCTCTGCTGCTGCTGCTGCTGTACTACCCCAGCACCCACCTCTGCTGCTGCTGCTGTACTACCCCAGCACCCACCTCTGCTGCTGCTGCTGCTGTACTACCCCAGCACCCACCTCTGCTGCTGCTGCTGCTGTACTACCCCAGCACCCACCTCTGCTGCTGCTGCTGTACTACCCCAGCACCCACCTCTGCTGCTGCTGCTGTACTACCCCAGCACCCACCTCTGCTGCTGCTGCTGTACTACCCCAGCACCCAACTCTGCTGCTGCTGCTGTACTACCCCAGCACCCACCTCTGCTGCTGCTGCTGTACTACCCCAGCACCCACCTCTGCTGCTGCTGCTGTACTACCCCAGCACCCACCTCTTCTGCTGCTGCTGTACTACCCCAGCACCCACCTCTGCTGCTGCTGTACTACCCCAGCACCCACCTCTGCTGCTGCTGTACTACCCCAACACCCACCTCTGCTGCTGCTGTACTACCCCAGCACCCACCTCTGCTGCTGCTGCTGCTGCTGTACTACCCCAGCACCCACCTCTGCTGCTGCTGCTGTACTACCCCAGCACCCACCTCTGCTGCTGCTGCTGTACTACCCCAGCACCCACCTCTGCTGCTGCTGCTGTACTACCCCAGCACCCACCTCTTCTGCTGCTGCTGTACTACCCCAGCACCCACCTCTTCTGCTGCTGCTGCTGTACTACCCCAGCACCTACCTCTGCTGCTGCTGCTGTACTACCCCAGCACCCACCTCTTCTGCTGCTGCTGCTGTACTACCCCAGCACCTACCTCTGCTGCTGCTGCTGTACTACCCCAGCACCCACCTCTGCTGCTGCTGCTGCTGTACTACCCTAGCACCCACCTCTGCTGCTGCTGCTGTACTACCCCAGCACCCACTTCTCCCACAGCCAACAAGAAAAGGGGCTCCTTCCTCCTCCTGCCCATGAAACTCTCTCTCTCTCTCTCTCTCTCTCTCTCTCTCTCTCTCTCTCTCTCTCTCTCTCTCTCTCTCTCTCTCTCTCTCTCTCTCTCTCTCTCACACACACACACACAGGGAGGGAGGAGGTGCGGGGCAGGGCTGCTACAGAAGATGTTCCATTATTTTTTTGTTCGCTGGAGAAGTGACTTCTTTTCACCAGTTAGTGTGAGGACGACTATACAGACTCCTGATTGGTAAAGGGGGGCGGGGGGCGCCACCACCACCACCTTCCCTGGTTGGGTATTGTGGGGGAGTGGGGGAAGAAGGGGGAGGAGGAGACAGGCGCCTCAGTCAGCTGGTAGGTGGGGGGGGAGGAGGAAGGGTGGGGGGTGGTGTTGTGTGTGCACCTTGGTTGGATGGTTGGAGCAACACCTTCGTTGGTGAACTGACTGATGGGGAAGGCTTGGTGAGGAGGCTCCGGGGGGGAAGAAGGGGGAGAACACCTTTGGCTGAAAGCGGGTGGAGAAGGAAGAGACTGTCTCTGGTGGTGGTGGTGGTGGTGGTGGTGGTGGAGATTAGAAAGATTTGTCTTTGTCTGGTCGTGTTGGAGAGAGAGAGAGAGAGAGAGAGAGAGAGAGAGAGAGAGAGAGAGAGAGAGAGAGAGAGAGAGAGAGAGAGAGAGAGAGAGGAAGGAAAGGGAAAACAGGGGTACGTTGAGATAACCCCTTCTTGGTTGTGTGTGTGTGTGTGTGTGTGAGGAGGGGGGTAAACAGGGGTAGGTTCAGTTACCCTTTTTCCCCCTCGCGTGTGAGTGGAACACGGAGTACCGTGAGTCGGGGCGGGGCGGGGCGGGGCGGTGCTCCCCAACGTACACCGTGGGAGCAGCAGACCTGATTGTATGACATGCACGCCCCCACGGGACCAGCGGGGCTGTCATGGCTCTGCTGTCCTCAACCTCCCGCTCACGTCGTGGGACCAGATCCTCACACATGAGACTTATGCTTGAGGTGTCCGTGTGTGTCCGGCACTCAACACCTGTGTCTGGTGCATCTCTCGTCGCTAGATGTAATACACTCGCCTCCTGTATATCATTATGTGGGGGGAAGATGTGTATGATGTCGATGCCTCATTGAGCAGTCAACATCTGTAGATGTATATAGCGTATGACAGGTATGTTCTGACCTCTGTATATGAATGTATATATATGACCTGACACATCATTTGTCTGACCTCTGTATATGAATGTATATATATGACCTGACACATCATTTGTCAGTATGGTTCTCAGTACAAGGGTACAGGGGTTGGCTGGGAGATGTACAGTATATGTGTATGTTGGTCTGTATATATGACGATGGAGAACGAATACAGGCCTGGTCTTGATAAGGCATCGCGTGCCACGCCAGGGATGGCCACAGGATATATATATATATATATATATATATATATATATGTATATATATATATATATATATATATATATATATATATATATATATATATATATATATATATATATATATATATATATATTGGAAAGGATCACAATTTTGCGCGTGATCAAGATATTCCTATGAGTCCACAGGGAAAATGAAACACGATAAGTTCCCTAGTGCACTTTCGTGTAACAATCACATCATCAGGAGAGACACAAGAGGGAAATATAAATCAGTTGATATACAACGAAGAGACGTAGCTAGGACGCCATTTGGTAAACATGCGATTGTCCAAGACAGACAGCGAGCGTATCATAAGCCTATTATGTGGACAAGAAGGTGAATTGTTTATAAATTTTATCAACAATAAAGATATCCAATTTGTATAGACCATCACTATTATTAAGATTATAATTCTTTGTGTATTTGATAATAGAAGATTCAATTATATTTCTCGTGGAACTGGAGTTAGAGTTGATAACTGAAATGGCATTACTCCAGTCAATACAATGATCATAGATTTTTTTTAACGTGATTAAACAAGGCATTTGATTCTTGTCCCGTTCTTGTACTATATTTATGTTGCTTAAATCTAAGAGAAAGATCCTTACCAGTCTGTCCAACATAAAACTTATCACAGTTTCTACATGGCACTTTATAGATGCACCCAGGAGAATTTTCTGGCGAGTTCCTGATTCAGATATTCTTTATAGTATAATTTTTGCTGAAGGCAACATTTACATTAAAGGATTTAAGCAACATGGTGAGTATATATATATATATATATATATATATATATATATATATATATATATATATATATATATATATATACAAAGATTTCCTCTCTCATTTACGTCGTAATAAGTGGCTTTGGTGCATGATACAGTGTACGGGGTTTACTTTCAAGAACCTGAGTGAAGGTTTGAGACGTGAGGGCCAGCTGTTGCTGACACGGTGCAGCAGCTGGCCTGCCCCGCCTCCCTCACACCGGTGGGAGAACATCAACATTGTACAGCTGATATTCCCGGGGAGATACGCTAGGTGTACCGCCCGTGCTTTCCACGTCATCATGTACACTTATCCTCCGTACCTCCACCCAACCCTCCTCCTCCTCCTTCAACTTCCCACTTCGTCCATCCCCGGCCCCACCTCCCTCCCTCCGACACTTGTTACCTTTCACTCTTATCGTCTCCTCCTCCTTCCAGTACGTGTTCCGTCTGGCACCACCCTCGCCTCCACACACACACACACCTCTACCCCACCCAGCCCCTCCTGGTCCTTCCCAACCCTCACTCTCACGCCAGCAAGGTGTGCCGTGCGGGCGTGCGGGTGTGCGGGCGGGAGGCCACCTGATCGCCACACTTCCTGCCACCCACAACAACAGGATGTCAGCCCAGGCTAATTAAACTGCCTCTCACCTTCCCTGCCGCCACCTCCTTCACCCACCCACACCCGCCTCCCCCACCACCACCACTCTACCCCTCCCCACGAGTGCCACGGGCGGCCCATCTACAGTCTCCCGGACCCCTGGTGCCAGGGAGTCCTCCAGTGCCACGGACGCCCCATCTTCACTGCCAGGGGCCCCTGAGTGTGTCTCTCCCCCCACCCCACCCCGGTGCCACACTTCCCCAGTGCCAGTGCCTCGGGTGTCACACACAACTCCTGCCCAAGGCACCCGCTTCTCTGGGTCCACCACCGCCACTCTGCTGTCATCAGTGCCATAGACCCGTAACCCCTCCTCCCTCAACAGTGCCATAGACCCGTAACCCCTCCCTCCATCAGTGCCATAGACCCGTAACTCCCCTCCCTCAACAGTGCCATAGACCCGTAACTCCCCTCCCTCAACAGTGCCATAGACCCGTAACCCCTCCTCCCTCAACAGTGCCATAGACCCGTAACCCCTCCTCCCTCAACAGTGCCATAGACCCGTAACCCCTCCCTCCATCAGTGCCATAGACCCGTAACTCCCCTCCCTCAACAGTGCCATAGACCCGTAACTCCCCTCCCTCAACAGTGCCATAGACCCGTAGCCCCTCCTCCCTCAACAGTGCCATAGACCCGTAACCCCTCCTCCCTCAACAGTGCCATAGACCCGTAACCCCTCCCTCCATCAGTGCCATAGACCCGTAACTCCCCTCCCTCAACAGTGCCATAGACCCGTAACCCCTCCCTCCATCAGTGCCATAGACCCGTAACTCCCCTCCCTCAACAGTGCCATAGACCCGTAACTCCTTCCCTCACAGTGCCATAGACCCGTAACCCCTCCCCCCAACAGTGCCATAGACCCGTAACCCCTTCCCCCCAACAGTGCCATAGGTCCTCCCCCTCTTCCACCTCTCCTCCCCCATCCTCCGTTCTTGTGTCTCTGGATCAGGTTAGGATGGGTCATCTTGCACAGGTGACCCCTGACCTCCTCATGGTGAGACTAATTAGATACATTAATGCGATGATAATTATTCTCCTCTGAATTGTTATCACCCCTTCTCTCCCTGACGGTGTGGTTGCCTTGCATGACGGTACGTTCCTTGTGTACGACGGTACAACCCTTAGTCCACGACGGTACAGCTCTTCAGCACGACGGTACAACCCTTAGTCTCCGACGGTACGGCCTTTTGTGTACGACGGCACAACATTTGAGCATGACGGTACAACCCTTATGTTCGACGGTACAACCTTTGTGTACGACGGTGCAACCTTTGTGTGCGACGGTACAACCCTTGAGTACGATGGTACAACCTTTGTGTGCGACGGTATAACCCTTATGTACGACGGTACAACCTTTGTGTACGACGGTACAACCTTTGTGTACGACGGTACAACCCTTATGTATGACGGTACAACCTTTATGTGCGACGATACAACCCTTGAGCACGACGGTACAACCCTTGGTTATGATGACGAGGTCATAGGTCAAAGGTCGGCCCTTCCTGCTCTAGGTGTTGGTGTGGGGGGCAGATCAGGGGCAGATCAGGGGCGGTGTGAGGGGCAGATCAGGGGCGGTGTGAGTGGCAGATCAGAGGGGCAGTGTGAGGGGCAGATCAGGGGAGGTGTAAGGGGCAGATCAGGGGCGGTGTGAGGAGCAGATCAGGGGCAGCGGTGTGAGGGGCAGATCAGGAGCGGTGTGAGGAGCAGATCAGGGGCAGTGGTGTGAGGGGCAGATCAGGGGCGGTGTGAGGAGCAGATCAGAGGGGCGGTGTGAGGGGCAGATCAGGGGGAAAGAGCCAGTTCAGGGCGTGTTCATGATCCGCCCTCAGCTCAGGGCCGGTCTGGCGAGGGCAGGCAAGGTTAGGGCCGGTCTGGAGGGAAGGCAGGTGGAAAAATCAGGTCAGGATAACCCCCCTCCCTTGTAATACTAGGTCATGGCGGACGGTGGCAGGTCGGGTTACGCCAGGCTCCCGCACCAGGTCATCGCTCCAGCTGACTCACTCTCTCTCTCTCTCTCTCTCTCTCTCTCTCTCTCTCTCTCTCTCTCTCTCTCGGGTGGTATGGTGGGAGGTGGAGGAGGAGGAGGGTCGCTGCTGCTGTGGTGGTGGTGGCCGCCACAGTACTACACATCACGTCCTCCACCCGCACTGCACTGACCACAACCACACCTGCCACACCACACCACCACACACCCCCGCCCGCCTCTCCCCTGCCATACCCAACACCTCCTTCCTGCCACACCACACCACCCCCGCCTCTCCCCTGCCACACACCCAACACCTCCTCCTTGCCACACACCCCACCTCTCCCCTGCCACACCCAACACCTCCTCCCTGCCACACCACACCACCCCCGCCTCTCCCCTGCCACACACCCAACACTTCCTCCCTGCCACACACCCCACCTCTCCCCTGCCATACCTAACACCTCCTCCCTGCCATACCTAACACCTCCTCCCTGCCACGCCACACCACCCCCACCTCTCCCCTGCCATACCTAACACCTCCTCCCTGCCACACCACCACCCCCACCTCTCCCCTGCCACACACCCCACTTAACCTCTGCCACACACCCCCACCCCACCTATCCAACCTCAGCCTTCATGCCAGTCCCACGCAGCTCCCTCTCCCCGCCCTCCCCGCACGCCAGATTCCCACGCCTGCGGTACAAGCAAACCAACTTTACATACCACGCCCACCACGCACCCCCCTCCACCCCCACTTTCGCCCTGGGACTCAGGCCCACCTGCTCCCCCCTGGGGGGCCAAATGACACGCCACTGCTGACCTAATATCCGGGCGGGGATCAGGTGCCAAAGGTCACGTGTTCCGCCCGCCACCTCACCTCACCTCCTCCAGCAGACACGTTAAGTAGCGTTGGGTCTGGTCAGTACCTGGACGTGTGACCCTTGGTGTGGCGGTACACACGCACGCTGTTAAAACTGGGTACAGTTAAAACTGGGTACAGTTAAAACTGGGTACGGTTAAAACTGGGTACAGTTAAAACTGGGTACAGTTAAAACTGGGTACAGTTAAAACTGGGTACGGTTAAAACTGGGTACGGTTGAAACTGGGTACAGTTAAAACTGGGTACGGTTAAAACTGGGTACAGTTAAAACTGAGTACAGTTAAAACGGTACGGTTAAAACTGGGTACAGTTAAAACTGGGTACGGTTAAAACTGGGTACAGTTAAAACTGGGTACGGTTAAAACTGGGTACAGTTAAAACTGGGTACAGTTAAAACTGGGTACGGTTAAAACTGGGTACAGTTAAAACTGGGTACGGTTAAATGGGTACAGTTTAACAGCAGTGGAAAAAAAATAACACACACACACACACACACACACAAGACCGAGCAGTGAAACACGAAACAGTGAGACAAGGTACAATTACAGGAGCTGAGTGATCTGTGTGTGTGTGTGTGAGAGAGAGAGAGAGAGAGAGAGAGAGAGAGAGAGAGAGAGAGAGAGAGAGAGAGAGAGAGAGAGAGAGAGAGAGAGAGCGCCAGGTGAGGGCGTCTGGGCGGAAGGGGAAGGGGAGGAAGTGCTCGGCCGGAAACACCAACACAACTGTTATTTATTTCTCTCAGTGCTTCCCCTTCCCCCCCAGCTGCCCCTCCTCCTCCTCCTCCTCCTCCTCCTCCTCCTCCTCCTCCTCTTCTTCTTCTTCTTCTTCTTCTTCTTCTTCTTCGTCTTGCTCCTCCGCCTCCGCTCAGCCAGGTCGTCCGAGTGTACCGTCATGGGGGATGACGTCATGATCAGTATGATCATCACGCGTGACGTCATTACGATGAGTATGATGATCATATTTGCGAGTATGATCATCATGATCATCCTCCAGTGTTGCCAGCACGGATAGCATTCTCTCCCCTCAACACTGTTGCCATGTTATGTCTCCCCAACACTGTTGCCACGTTACGTCTTCCCATCACTGTTGCCACGTTACGTCTTCCCATCACTGTTGCCACGTTACGTCTTCCCATCACTGTTGCCACGTTACGTCTTCCCATCACTGTGCCATGTTATGTCTCCCCAACACTGTTGCCACGTTACGTCTTCCCATCACTGTTGCCACGTTACGTCTTCCCATCACTGTTGCCATGTTATGTCTCCCCATCACTGTTGCCACGTTACGTCTTCCCATCACTGTTGCCACGTTACGTCTTCCCATCACTGTTGCCATGTTATGTCTCCCCATCACTGTTGCCATGTTATGTCTCCCCATCACTGTTGCCACGTTACGTCTTCCCATCACTGTTGCCACGTAACGTCTCCCCAACACTGTTGCCACGTAACGTCTGCCCATCACTGTTGCCACGTAACGTCTGCCCATCACTGTTGCCACGTAACGTCTGCCCATCACTGTTGCCACGTTACGTCTTCCCATCACTGTTGCCATGTTATGTCTCCCCATCACTGTTGCCATGTTATGTCTCCCCATCACTGTTGCCACGTTACGTCTTCCCATCACTGTTGCCACGTAACGTCTGCCCATCACTGTTGCCACGTAACGTCTGCCCATCACTGTTGCCACGTAACGTCTGCCCATCACTGTTGCCACGTTACGTCTTCCCATCACTGTTGCCACGTTACGTCTTCCCATCACTGTTGCCATGTTATGTCTCCCCATCACTGTTGCCACGTTACGTCTTCCCATCACTGTTGCCACGTTACGTCTTCCCATCACTGTTGCCACGTTACGTCTTCCCAGCACTGTTGCCACGTTACGTCTTCCCATCACTGTTGCCACGTAACGTCTCCCCATCACTGTTGCCACGTTACGTCTTCCCATCACTGTTGCCACGTTACGTCTCCCCATCACTGTTGCCACGTTACGTCTCCCCATCACTGTTGCCACGTTACGTCTCCCCATCACTGTTGCCACGTTACGTCTTCCCATCACTGTTGCCACGTTACGTCTTCCCATCACTGTTGCCACGTTACGTCTCCCCATCACTGTTGCCACGTTACGTCTTCCCATCACTGTTGCCACGTTACGTCTTCCCATCACTGTTGCCACGTTACGTCTTCCCATCACTGTTGCCACGTTACGTCTCCCCTACACTGTTGCCAAGTCACGTGACCCCTCAGCATGGTGCCATGTCTCCCTCCACGTAGCAGTAACAAGGAGTCGCATTAGCGTTACCGGACGCCTCACCCTGGACCAACCTGCACAGTGGCCACTGGATACACTAGTGGCATGGCCCAATCCCGCCCACCACCTCCACTGTATAGTAATCTTGCTCCTATGTGTGGCCTCACACGTCACATACACGTGTGTATTGTTAACACATCATTACTACGTCTTAAACATGTATATCATATGTTGCCAGGTGTGGGTCGCTTCCCGTGGCCAGGTGTGGGTCGCCTCAGTGGCCAGGTGTGGGTCGCCTCCCGTGGCCAGGTGTGGGTCGCCTCAGTGGCCAGGTGTGGGTTGCCTCAGTGGCCAGGTGTGGGTCGCTTCCCGTGGCCAGGTGTGGGTCGCCTCAGTGGCTAGGTGTGGGTCGCCTCAGTGGCCAGGTGTGGGTCGCCTCAGTGGCCAGGTGTGGGTCGCTTCCCATGGTCAGGTGTGGGTCGCTTCCCGTGGCCAGGTGTGGGTCGCCTCAGTGGTCAGGTGTGGGTCGCCTCAGTGGTCAGGTGTGGGTCGCCTCCCGTGACCAGGTGTGGACCGCCTCACGTGGCCAGGCTGGATGGGCCGTTCTCATGGCCAGAGACAAGGTTCAGGAGGCCCACGCCTGGCCGATGGTAACACGGTGATCGGGTCCGTCACCCACGCCCGTACAGACGGCGCGGTAACGCTGCGTGTTTTAATTGACCCAGTGCTGGAGGCTGCAGCTCCCCTGCTGAATATGGAGACCGGGACGTCTCTGGTGACGGCAGAAAGGGAGGGGGAGGGAGGCAGGCAGAGAGGGAGGAGGAGGCACTGAGGGAGGTAGGCAGGGAGGCAGAGAGGGAGGGGGAAGGCAGGGAGGCAGGCAGGTAGACAGGGAGGGAGGCAGGCAGGTAGACAGGGAGGGAAGCAGGCAGGCAGGGAGGGAGGGAGGCAGGCAGGCAGAGAGGCAGGCACACAGGGAGGCAGGCAGGCAGGGAGGTAGGGAGGCAGGCAGGCAGGCAGGCAGAGAGGGAGGGGGCAGGCAGGTAGACAGGGAGGCAGGTAGGAAGGCAGGCAGGCAGGTAGGTAGACAGGGAGGCTGGCAGGCAGGCAGGCAGGGAGTGAGGGAGGGACGGACCCCGTGGGAGCGGTGTGGCTCACTCCAGCCTCCCACACCAGTGGCACGATGTAACGAGAAGAAACCACACATAGGAACCCTACATACATGAAGTACATACCACATGTATATATAATACAGAGCAACGTGGTCAAGGTAGACGAGTCAGTGAGGGATGTGTGGTAGCCCTGGGTGGCTGGGTTCAGACTGTATCGTCATGTATTTCACTTGTATCAAAATTCATAAAACATCTGAGGATCGTAACTTAGGTATTCCACCCTCGTTTTGCTTATATCAGGGGAAGGCGTCTCGTATCACCCCACAGTACGGGGGATAAGTTAGTGGGTGCTCGCAAACAAGTTATATTACAGTATCCAGTGTGTTGTGAGTACAGTATCCAGTGTGTTGTGAGTACAGTATCCAGTGTGTTGTGAGTACAGTATCCAGTGTGTTGTGAGTACAGTATCCAGTGTGTTGTGAGTACAGTATCCAGTGTGTTGTGAGTATAGTATCCAGTGTGTTGTGAGTACAGTATCCAGTGTGTTGTGAGTATAGTATCCAGTGTGTTGTGAGTACAGGCGTCAGTGTGTTGTGAGTACAGGCGTCTGTGTGTGGAGTGCTTGGTAATGAGGCATTGTGAGGCTGACGTCCACTTGTGTGCCAGGTTGTGAGGGAAGGGTCGGCCCGGGTGTGGCTCAGGGTCACACACTGGTGGCGCTACATCACCTACCTCGACCCCTCTTCCCGGCACCACACCTCCTCCTCCTCCTCCTCACACACCTGGGTCATGTGTCGTGTCCTCCCGTCATGATGGCTGACGTGAGGCGGGCGTGTGGTGGTGGAGGGAGGAAGCTGGAGAGCAGCGGGAGGGAAGGAGGGAGGGAGGGCACCGTCCTTGTGCTGGGTCAGGGGCAGCCAGGGTGGGGTAGACGTGCTTGTTGATACGACGGTGCATCTCCACCGGAAGTGCCATTACCAACAACACCAGCGGTCGGAGGGCAGCAGGAGGAGGAGCAGGAGCAGCAGGAGGAGGAGCAGCAGGAGCAGCAGGAGGAGGAGGAGGAGCAGCAGCAGCAGCAGGAGCAGGAAGCAGCAGCTGACCACCATAAGGGCAGCATGACCATATACAGCCCTTACACCCCCCCTCACTGCTGGCCTTCATGCCCCTCCTCCTCCTCCTCCCGGTGGTGGTAGTGAGGCATCCTCTGACACCACCGCTGGTGTTGTCACTCTCCGTCATGAAGCGCTGATGTTGTCAGGTTTTCCTACTGGTGTCACCACGCGAGAGAGGCGCGTGTCGACCTACCACCGGCTTTACGACATGACGTAACCCCGTGACCACGACTCATGTGGACGACGGAGCCTCGACCCGATGGGTGAGGTCGGAGGGTTAAGATCCTCGTACTTCAGGGGCGCGCCGAGGTCAAAGGTCAGATCACTAAGGGCCGCCCCGGTTGACCCGTTATCCTCAAGAAGAATCGTCTTCAAGTCTTTTCGCCTCAAGGATCTTTTCACTGTGAGGGAGGGAGGGGGTCACACACAGTCGTGCCTTTGAGGAGGCACGTCAACACACACACCTCCTTCTCCCTCCTCCTCCTCCTTTACCCCTCTTAACATTCTCCCTCCTTCCCCACCAACACAAGTTATTTCCTGACACCTTGCCTGCCCCAAGTCTTGGCTTTATTAACTTATTCCCTCTGACCCCTTGGAGGGTGATATCATATCTGATCCTTCCAACCTCTTCTCTATATTATTTAGGTGTAGACTTGCGCCTCGATCCACCGTTTTCACTTCCCATCTCGATCCTGGTGTTGCTTGGGCCCAGCACTGGAGAGTGTTCCAGTATGACAGTACCTTGGACGACTTTCTGCGAATCTCCTTCCATTATCATTTTCGTCTCATGCAAATTAGGTGTGTGTGTGTGTGTGTGTGTGTGTGGTTTGGTGTTTGCTGTTGCAGTGATAAGAATCGTAATAATAACAATAATAATAATAATGATAATAATAATAATGATAATAATGATAATAATAATAATGATAATAATAATGATAATAATAATAATAATAAAGTTTTTTCATACATAATAATGATAATAATAATGATAATAATAATAATAATAATAATAATAATAATAATAATAATAATAATAATAATAACAATAATGATAATAATAATTATAAAGTTTTTTCATACCTCGTCTTTTTCCATTCTAAATCGAAGTAGCGCCGGGAATGAACGAAAGAAAACAATGGGGGTGCTTACATCCACTTTACAGATGTTCTTTCTCATGCACCGAAACCAGAGCCCAGCATGCACAGACCTAATCCTTGTTTTCCCCCGACTGCCTTATATTCCCTGGTTAAGCCCATTGACGGCACGTCGCTCCCCGTATACCATATACCATGTCAGTTCAAGCCCTGGTACCTCAAAGCTTCTTTCATCCCATCATATCATCTCCTCACTCTTTTCCGTCTTTATTTCCTTCACTGTTACTGTGGTAGCTACTACTGTTGCTGCGTTACCGTTGCTGCGGCTGCTGCTGTTACTGTTGCAGCTGTTGCTGCTGCTGCTCCTGTTGCTGTGTTACTGTTACAGCTGCTGCTGTTGATGCTGCGTCTACGTCGTACTGTTGCACCTTCTAAAGTTGCTGTTGCTCCTGTTGCTATGTTACTGTTGCAGCTGCTGTTGTTGCTGTGTTATTGTTGCAGCTGCTGCTGTTGCTGTGTTACTGTTGCAGCTGCTGCTGTTCATCCTGGTGCTGCTATAGTTGTTGTTTTTCATGTTGCAACTCTGCTCTCGCCTCTCCTGTTGTTGCTGCTACGAATGATACAGCTGTTGTTGGCTGGCGATGTGTTGATGTGTCTTGCACCTGCTCCCGTGCCTTGCTGTTGTGGCCTGTGGTGTGGCTAGTGTTGTGGCTGTGGTGTGGCTGTGGTGTGGCTAGTGTTGTGGCTGTGGTGTGGCTAGTGTTGTGGCTGTGGTGTGGATAGTGTTGTGGCTGTGGTGTGGATAGTGTTGTGGCTGTGGTGTGGCTAGTTTGTGGTTGTGGTGTGGCTAGCGTTGTGGCTGTGGTGTGGCTAGCGTTGTGGCTGTGGTGTGGCTAGTGTTGTGGCTGTGGTATGGCTAGTGTTGCGGCTGTGGCGTGGATGGTGTTGCAGCGCTGTGGTGTGGCTGGTGTTGAGGAAGGGTTGTGGGAGGGGTTGTGGCTGGTGTTGAGGAGGGGTTGTGGCTGGTGTTGAGGAAGGGTTGTGGCTGGTGTTGAGGAGGGGTTGTGGCTGGTGGTGGTGGTGGTGGCGTGGGGGAGGGTTGGGGGCAGGAGTGGGTGTCACCGTGGGAATGGTGGTGATGTGGCTGGCCAGGTGTGAGCAGCAGCGGCCTCCAGCAGCCCACCTGTGTCTCATCAGTCACGCTCATACCACCTCTCTCTCTCTCTCTCTCTCTCTCTCTCTCTCTCTCTCTCTCTCTCTCTCGCCACCTGCAGTATCAACACCTGCCTACAGCTGCTCTGGCGTTACAGTATTTCACGCGTGGCGATAACTGTAACGTAGCGGGTGTTACAGAAGTTGAACGGTTCACAGTACAGTGTACCGTGGAACATTCGTCCAACAGTGGACTTCGTCGTGGAATTGCAGCTACGAAATATCAAGTAAAGAAATTATTGATAATTCAAAAGATTATAGATTATTGAGAGGCAATCGAGCAATTTGAATTTGAAAGACTGTCATGGACGCCAGCATTTGACCGGGCTACTGACACAGTCTATCGTAATTGCATAGATATTGAAATAAACACGAAACAGATGTTTTCTGTTTGGAATATTGATTGAGTTTGTGGTCATCCTCATTACATATGTATATATGTAAGGGTAATGTAAATGCAAAATGGCTGTTAGCTGCGTATATATATACGAGAAACACACCTTCCTAACATACAAGATACATTTAGAAGTATTGTTCTAGCATGTGTAGGGAATGTTAAATGTGGTATGTAGTGGACACAGTACGAGACACGTAGTTTGTATAAAGTACATAAGGAAAACATGGCCATCACGTAGACGGAAGTGTACGATGGAGAAAGTGAATGTTTATGACACGGTAAAATATGTAAACACACGGAAAAAAAAAACGTTTTAAGTTTACATTGTAGTAAAGTAGCTGGGGGGGGGGGATGGCACGAACCCAATTATTAGCTCATTATAGTGAATTATATTTCGTTTCATAGGAGTTTAATGGAAGGCAAGCGAAAGGGAGACACCTTTCCTTGATTTCGCGACGCATTTTTGACAACCTTGAGCACAGAATTCTGGTCTATCAAGTAAACAAAATATGAAGGATCAGGTGATGATTAAAGGATCCAAGACTTTAACAAAAACGGGCAGTGTATTAAAAAAGAAATAGCACCATGTCTCAATAAGGCGTTCAAACCAGACATGGACAGCGAAGGAAGGAGCCTCACATTGACACGCATATAAAGAAGAATGATTGGAAGGCAAACACGTCTCTGGTCAAACAAGAGGACGGACATGAATGGATTTGGCGAATTTACGTCTGGATCTAATCTACCACACCAAGACCCAACCGGGTGGTGGGGAGGGGGAGGTGTTAAAAGTGTTCAGTAAACATAAAATATTTGGTTGTTGTCAGAATCAATAAACAAGAAATAGGACATATTAAGGAACTCACTGTACAGGTGAATGAAAACGGAGTGAGATTATTGACCGCACACACACACACACACACACACACACACACACACACACACACACACACACACAGGAAGCAGAATTTGGACATTGTTGTGTCGTATGGTCACCACAAGATGGGAATAAATATATTAGCGAGACTTAACACCGCCTCACGGGCCAAATCGAAGAGAGATGGAACACTAGAATTATCAAGTAGGACTATAAGACCTGGAATTATTATATATAGTGGTTGGGAAAGATATATATATATATAACAACCACTTGAAGATGTAGATGTATTGAAGGTGAAAGCATCTCCAAGGTAGATAACAGAGTTATTGTATCTTTGAGAATACCATAGAATATATATATATATATATATATATATATATATATATATATATATATATATATATATATATATATATATATATATATATATATATCTTTCTTTATTTGTTTATTTTGCTTTGCCGCTGTCTCCCGCGTTAGCGAGGTAGCGCAAGGAAACGGACGAAAGAATGGCCCAACCCACCCACATACACATGTATATACATACACGTCCACACACGCAAATATACATACCTATACATCTCAACGTATATATATATATATATATATATATATATATATATATATATATATATATATATATATATACACACACAGACATATACATATATACACATGTACATAATTCATACTGTCTACCTTTATTCATTCCCATCGCCACCTCGCCACACATGAAATAACAGCCCCCTCCCCCCAGATGTGTGCGAGGTAGCGCTAGGAAAAGACAACAAAGGCCACATTCGTTCACACTCAGTCTCTAGCTGTCATGTAATAATGCACCGAAACCGCAGTTCCCTTTCCACATCCAGGCCCCACACAACTTTCCATGGTTTACCCCAGACGCTTCACATGCCCTGGTTCAATCCATTGACAGCACGTCGACCCCGGTATACCACATCGTTCCAATTCACTCTATTCCTTGCACGCCTTTCACCCTCCTGCATGTTCAGGCCCCGATCACTCAAAATCTTTTTCACTCCATCTTTCCACCTCCAATTTGGTCTCCCACTTCTCCTCGTTCCCTCCACCTCTGACACATATATCCTCTTGGTCAATCTTTCCTCACTCATTCTCTCCATGTGACCAAACCATTTCAAAACACCCTCTTCTGCTCTCTCAACCACACTCTTTTTATTACCACACATCTCTCATATATATATATATATATATATATATATATATATATATATATATATATATATATATATATATATATATATATATATGAGAATCCAGCTTGGAAGTTGGAGCAACTGTTTTGATATACTGTGGGTAAAAGTTATATACCATCATGAAACAAGCACAGAAGCATTTAAATGAATTGATTATGTTGTGGAAATCATCCCCAGATGAACCCAGAACTGGTCATTGTACACTGCAATTGGCAGCATAAGGAACGCTCTTATTGATCACGAAAGACGTGCGGTTAGAACCACGCGCTAGCGCTCTCTCTCTCTCTCTCTCTCTCTCTCTCTCTCTCTCTCTCTCTCTCTCTCTCTCTCTCTCTCTCTCTCTCTCTCCTACGGAGATGATGAATATTCTCAGCTTCACAATAAGAATCACAAGTCCGCTCAACACCCAGCCAGCCAGCCAGCCAGCCAGATAACAGCGTCCAAGACACGCCCTTAGGGAAAGCCTGGTCGCGCAGTATATTCACGTACGCTGGGGACGCGGTTAGCATTCCCGGCCACGGCATCACTGTAATAAATCTTTAGCGGTATTCAAAGGCGGATCAGTTTTCCTTGAGACAAGTGCGGGACCAGCAGCTGGCCGGCCGTGTCACCTGTTACACCCGCGGACTCAGATTCCCGCCACGCACCCACTCAATCAGCATAACTCAATACCCACGGGATATCTTCTATTGTCTGATCATTTCTACGTGTATTTTCGTATCGGATATTTTCTAAATCATTTCTCACTTATTTTATATTTTCTCTTTGGACTGTACGCCTTGCAAGTGATAAGAGTGATAGCTAAGAGTTCTGGGAAATTCGTTGTGCTTACTGAGTGTCGCCGGGAGCGTCGCTGGGTGCAGGTGCGTCCGAGACTCTCTGGCGCCCCCGACGTCGCCGCCGTCACGATCTTCGTCCTGAGCCTTGTACGCCTGATACAACTTTGGCTTTGACTTCGAGTAATTTACTCTTTTAAGTCACTTACGCTACATGACAGAACTTATTTTAGAATCCAAGTCACAACGTAAGTGAATGATAGCGTGACTTTCCTTTTATCGCGAAGAAATTAGGTATAAATCATAACAGGTGGAACAACTGCAGCCAGAAAGTAACGGATCGAGATGACAAATCTTGTCAGCATAACCCCTAAATGCACACAGGGATCACTTCAATAGATAATAGCCTGTATGCCGTAAGGTTGTAGAGGCGATCACTCCCTCGTGCCTCCCGGTAATATACGACTTTAAATCCATTCTTATCAAGTCCTCACGGAGCCTGTAGCTGAATATGTAACACAGTCAGTTGTTTACATGCTGTAGTCGGGGCGTTTGGTCGTGTGCTGGAGGAGAGTAAGGGCGGTTGTGGCGGGCGCGGGGAGGGGGTGGCTTGCGATGGTGTTGGCCCCGCGGTGAATCAACCACACAGGTGTGCGGCCTTTACTGTGTTCGGCCACAAAAGGTGATCGCAGTGACCCAGCCGCTCACGACAGTTTTCTCCGCACCGTTTCATCGTCGCTGGAGAGTGGACGACCCCTGGCCTGGCTCCACCGCCCGTCGCCTTTGGGAGGGTACGCTGATGGAGGCTTGGCCGAGAAATACCATCAGTATGTCAAGTGTGTTCAGCTGAAGGTGGAGGGGAGGGAGGAGAGAGGAAGATATGCCGTGTTGAAACATGGCAGATGTTCACACATCGTTTGAACATAGGAAAATTATAATTGTGGATGTTAAAGTAGTCTGGATTGGCTGATGCGTTAGTTCTTAATATATTCACTTTAAGATGACGAGCGTGCGATGGTAGGGTTTCAATGACGTAGTTAATTATTCCTCGGCTTACCAGTAATATTGTTTAGTTTTGCAAACGAGCCGTGATTATAAGAGCTACTTAAATGATGGTTAGAAACTAACAGGTATTAAACGACCCGTAGCCTAACGGTGATTGGTTGTCGTCCTGCTGTAGTGACAACAGGTGACGTAGTAATCAAAGGGTGATGCATTGAGCGTGTGTGTGTGTGTGTGTGTGTGTGGTGCACCCACCCCTGCTCTGGTGTGTGTGCGTGTGTGTGTGTGTGTGTGTGTGTGTGTGTGTGTGAATTCCTCAGATGGCGCTGATTGCGCATGGAGGCCAGCACTGCCATTGGGCGATAATACCAAGTTTGTTCCTAGTCCCGGGTGGGTGGGTGGGTGACGGTGGGTCGGTCAACAGTACTGAGCAGAGAGAGAGGGAGGGAGGGAAGGAGGGAGAGAGAGAAAATAAAGTATTTTAATACCGTTAGAGAGTGAAGTGTTTGTAATGTTGCTCGCGTACGTTTATGTTAGTCTGATGCTCCGACGATCCATCATTGGTTTGGGCATTTTTCCGAGCCTAATCTGTCGTCTCGTCGACTTCTTTTGGAAGAATATGATTGTCATTAATTCGCCTTAATACGTCTGATGGTTATTTGAGATCTGTTCGGCTTTGCCTGGCTCTGGGTAAGTGCACTTCTCCGATGGGATGGCAGTGTGGTGTACTGTGTAGGGGCGAGGGTGTGTGTGGTGGTATGCGAGGGATGGGTGTGTGTGTGTGTGTGTGTGTGTGTGTGTGTGTGTGTGGCGGGGTGCACCCACCCCTGCTCTGGTGTGTGTGTGTGTGTGTGTGTGTGTGTGTGCACGCATCCCTGCCCTGCTGCACGTGTTGGCCCATTCCTGGCGCACCCTACCACCCTCCTCAGTCAACACACCGACCACCACAGAAAAATATGAAACAGTGTGATGAGAATTGGAATGCACAATTTCACCCCGAAAATTGAGAGTAAATGTGAATAAGAGCAAAGTTGTTAGGTTCAGCAGGGTTGAGGGACACGTTATTTGGGATGTAAGTTTGAATGGAGAAAAATTGGAGGAAGTGGAGTGTTTTAGATATCTGGGAGTGGACTTAGCAGTGAATGGAACCATGGAAGCGGAAATGTCACCGGGTTGGGAAGGGGGCGAAGGTTCTGGGAGCGATGAGGAATGTTTGGAAGGCGAGAACATAATATCTCGGAGAGCAAAAATGGGTGTGCTTGAAGGAATAGTGGTTCCAACAATGTTGTATGGTTGCGAGGTATAGGCTGTAGATAGGGTTGTGCGGAGGAGGATGGATGTGTTGGAAATGAGATGTTTGAGGACAATATGTAGTGCGAGGTAGTTTGATCGAGTAAGTAATGAAAGGGTAAGAGATGAGCGGTAATAAAAAGTGTGTGGTTGAGAGAGCAGAAGAGGGTGTGTTGAAATGGTTTGGCCACATGCGAGAGAATGAGTGAGGAAAGATTGGCAAAGAGGATATACGTGTCAGAGGTGGAGGGAACGAGGAGAAGTAGGAGACCAAATTGGATTTGGAAAGATGGAATGAAAAAAAAAAAGAAATGAGTGATCGGGGCCTGAACATACAGGAGGGTGAAAGGCGTGCAAGGAATAGAGTGAATTGGAACGATGTGGTATACCGGGGTCGACGTGCTGTCAGCGGAATGAACCAGGGCATAAAGGCCTGTGGGGGAGGAGGAATGCCATCAAGAGTACCCCCCCCCCCCCCCACCTCGTGTCTCCTGCGTCTCGCTGATGGCGTCTCGGGAGCTAGAGAAGGGATGAGCAGGGCCTGGAAATCCTCTCCTCCTGTATTAGATTTCCAAAAGGGGTATAGGAAGGAGGCAAGTGAAGATTTTTTTTTTTTTTTTTCGCGCAGGTTGAGTCAATTGTTGTTGGCGCTCCCTCGCTGAAGTGGGAAATTTCAGGCCTGGACCTGAGTGTACGATGTTCTATTGGCCATGTCCTTATCAGAAGGCTTACAACCGTATGGGCTTAAAACGAGGCGAACCATAGCATGTTATCCTCCAGCACCACCATCAACCTACGGACCCCCTCCCTTCCCCTCGGGCCCACCAGACCATCAGCTGACTGTCCCGCCACAACGCTTTGCACGGACCCCCCACGGGCCCACCAGACCATCAGCTGACCGCCAGGCCACAACGCTCTGTACGGACCCCCCACGGGCCCGCCAGACCATCAGCTGACTGCCCCACCACAACGCTTTGCACGGACCCCCACAGGCCCACCAGACCATCAGCTGACTGCCCCGCCACAACGCTTTTCACGGACCCCCCACGGGCCCACCAGACCATCAGCTGACTGCCCCGCCACAACGCTTTGCATGGACCCCCCACGGGCCCACCAGACCATCAGCTGACTGCCAGGCCACAACACTGTATTAACGAACTGTTTCCTGGTTTCTGTGTGTACTGTTAAGTGAAGGTTGTACAACTGTTGTCGTGTGAAGCTGAGGGACCACACCAGAGGTGGAGGGTGTACCGTACGGTCGACATTGTCATCAGATAAGCTGAGGTGATCACCCGTCACGACCCTGTGGGTGTGTAGACGACCAGACACACTCCCCCAGGTGTGTGGTAGATGGACGGGGATCACCCGTCACGACCCTGTGGGAAGACGCAAGAGGTCAGACTGCCCCAGAAACGAGGAGTGATCAAAGCTGCTCCACTGCTTGTGTGTGTGTCTGGGTCACTCACTGGCTGTGTATCGTCGGAGGGGGGCAGACACGGGGGGCCCCCGACGAGCCATCCTTAACAACAACCCCTCTACGCACAACACCTTGTGAGGTGGTTGTGGTCATGAGGAGTGAGGCGGGCGCCAGGAGGACACAGCTGCTGCTGCTGCCGTGCGCCAAGCCGTCGACGACTGCCCTCACCTTGTTTACATTGGACGACCCTCGGGGGCTGGGCTGGAATGACGTACGTGTGTCTCTCTGACTCAACGCTTCCAGGTGGTGTTGTTTACTTCTTGTTACCCCTTGTTTGCAAGGGGGGTCGGGGAGCAGTGTGGTGGGGAGGAGGGTGCCGGTGGCAGAGGTCGGGGGAGCAGTGTGGAGGGGGAGTAATGTGGAGGGGGAGCAATGTGGAGGGGAGCAGTGTGAAGGGGGAGTAGTGTGAAGGGGGAGTAGTGTGGAGGGGAGCAGTGTGGAGGGGGAGTAATGTGGAGGGGGAGCAATGTCGAGGGGAGCAGTGTGGAGGGGGAGTATTGTGGAGGGGAGCAGTGTGAAAGGGAGCAATGTGGAGAGGGAGCAGTGTGGAGGTGGAGCAGTGAGGGAGGGAGGAGAGTGCTGGTGGCAGAGGTCGGGGAGCAGTGAGGGAGGGAGGAGAGTGCTGGTGGCAGAGGTCGAGGAGCAGTGTGGGGTGTCGGTGTAGTTGTCCTGAAGGTGTGTGTGTGTGGGGGGGCAATGAATGTCGACCCGGGACACAGTGGAGACCGTGCGTCGAGGCTTGTGTGTTGAGGGAAGAGACAGTTGTGGTCGTGGAGGCTCCACACACACACACACACACACATGCACAGGTGTTGCAGCCATGATCCTATTTATTCTTACCAACTTAACTAAGCTGTAACTGGTGAAAACTTCATGTAGGTTAATGTTAAGTGCTCACACTATGGCATGATCACCTGTTCCGTGTCTAATGTAACTATATTACATTATTATTATTATTGTTATTATTATTATTATCATTATTATTATTATTATTATTATTATTATTATTATTATTATCGTTGTTGTTATTATTATTATCATTGTTATTATTATTATTATTATTATTATTATTATTATTATTATTATTATCATCATATCCCATTTTGTAAGGGCTTCTGCCGTGCATACACAACGCTTCTCGTGGAGGCAGGGTAAGGTGGTCTCCTTTTGATCGAAATGGGTCTTGGACGACGCTGACCTCGTAACTGTCGGCCAACGGTGATAAAAAGCCTCTTTGCAAGCCGTAGTTTGACCTCTGTGCTTACCAGGCCACACTTGTGTTACGGTGGCCGGGACAAGACGACGACAATTACGACCACTCGAACCCCACTTACGGGGCCAGGCATCACCCGAGCTCGGGGTGGGGGGTTGTCACGCGCGCGAGAGAGAGGGAGGCGCTGCTGCTGCCGCCGCTGGATCGGGAGGAGGAGTGAGGGAGGGAGGGCTGAGGTCCCGCTCCCCAAAGAGCTGAGTCGCGTGAGGACCTTATGTTATCATTAGAAAGACATCTGTGTAGACCAGTGACTGAATCATGACGTACATACGTATAGACATCTGTGTAGACCAGTGACTGAATCATGACGTACATACGTATAGACGCTTATAGACCAGTGACTGAATCATGACGTACATACGTATAGACGTCTATAGACCAGTGACTGAATCATTTACATACGTATAGACGTCTATAGACCAGTGACTGAATCATCATGTACATACGTATAGACGTATATAGACCAGTGACTGAATCATGACGTGCATACGTATAGACGTCTATAGACCAGTGACTGAATCATGACGTACATACGTATAGACGTCTATAGACCAGTGACTGAATCGTGTACATACGTATAGACGTCTATAGACCAGTGACTGAATCATGTACATACGTGTAGACGTCTATAGACCAGTGACTGAATCATGACGTACATACTTATAGACGTCTATAGACCAGCGACTGAACCATGACGTACATATAGACGTCTATAGACCAGTGACTGAATCACCATGTACATACATACGTATATGTACGGCACAGTCTTGCTTGTATGAGGCAAGTTACAGGGTCGGGCTGACTACCCGTCACGTACCCAGTACATGTATACAGATACATACAGCGTGCCATGTTACAGTTACAGATTACAGTAACGGACGAGGTGATCCTGGAGATGGCCCTGAGGGGGTGTTACCGGACTCCACCTGGTGACAAGTGACCGTCTTCATCAGTGGACGCAGGGACGTCCGTCCTCGACGAAGAACTTGTCACTCCAAAGGAGTCCATCATCATTACCCTGCCACTGATTGGGGCGCAGCCACTGGCCTGCAGGATCGTCGTAAAAGGAGTCATAGGTTTATATATATATATATATATATATATATATATATATATATATATATATACATATATATATATATATATATATATATATATATATGGCCCAGGGAGACCTGAGTGTCGTATTATATTCAGTGGGGCCGGTGTTTCTCCAGTGGTCAGACGCTTAGGGGTCAAGTTGCTAGTGGGAGAGCGAGAGAGAACCTCCCCCAGATTGAGAGAGAGAGAGAGAGAGAGAGAGAGAGAGAGAGAGAGAGAGAGAGAGAGAGAGAGAGAGAGAGAGAGCTAGTTTCTAGCACACATCACAATATGGTTACCACTGACCTGGGCGAACGTTTCTCCTGTGGTGGTGCAGGTGTGTGTGTGTGCGTGTGTGTGTGTGTGTACGTCTGGCACCCCTGACCCAGGTCAGGGGTGCCAGACTTGGTTCCTCTTTCCCAGGCCAATAGCCTTCTCCTTAGGCCAGGTGTGTGGGTGCTGCGTCAGGTGTAAGCCAGGTGTGTGTGTGGGTGCCGCCTCAGGTGTGTGGTCCAGGTGTGTGGGTGCTGCGTCAGGGGTAGGCCAGGTGTGTGTGGGTGCCGCCTCAGGTGTGTGGGTGCCGCCTCAGGTGTGTGGGCCAGGTGTGTGGGTGCTGCGTTAGGTTTAGGCCAGGTGTGTGGGTGCCGCCTCAGGTGTGTGGGCCAGGTGTGTGGGCGTCGCGTCAGCAGGTGTGCAGCGTGACGTGGTTGTATACCCGGCCCTCCACCTGTACCTGAGCACAGCGGGTGGTGGCACCTCTCCCTGGTGAACACAAACACGAAACCCAAAATACGTGGGTCCTCCTCCTCTGTCATCTGTGTGTTTTTATTATTATTATAATTATTATTATTATTATTATTATTATTATTATTATTATTATTATTTTTATTATTATTATTATTATTATCATCATTATTATTATTATTATTTTTATCATTGTTATAATTATTATTATCATTATTATTATTTTTTTATTATTGTTATTATTATTTTTATTATTATTATTATTATTATTATTATTATTATTATTATTATTATTATTATTCATCGAGAACGAAACCGATGAATGAATGAGTAACTAGAATAGGGGAGGGAGGGGGAGGTTGGTGAGTAGAAGAAAAAAAGAAGTGGGTGAGAGTGGAGGCCGGCGGTAAGGGCGGGTATTCCGGCGATACGCTACACCACTTTGGCCATTAGCGACACGAGACTGTCACAAGTGCTGATTCGGAGCGTCTCATTCGCATGCCTGACCTGTGTTGCTGGGGGGGGGGGGGGGGGATGGTGAGTGAGACGCCCACAGGTGGTGCCAAGGTGGTGACTTGCAGCTGGTAGGTAGGTAAGGGGCAGGTGGTATAGGTGGTAACTGGGAAGATGGTGGGTGATAGTGGACAGGTGGTAGCTGGCTGGTAGGTGTGGGGTGGGTAGTTAGGTGGCAGGTGGTGGGTGAAAGCTGGGCAGATGGTGGGTGATAGTGGTGCTGGTAGTGGGTGGGAGCAAGCAGGCAGGTGGTGGATGATAGTGGGCAGGTGGTGAATGGGAGCAGGGCTGGCAGGTGGTGGGTAAAAGTGGGCAGGTGGTGAATGGGAGCAGGCTGGCAGGTGGTGGGTAATAGTAGGCAGGTGGTGGGTGTTAGCACCCAGGCAGGTGGTAGGTGATAGAGGGCAGGTGGTGGGTGTTAGGAGGCAGGCAGGTGGTAAGTGTTAGTATGCAGGTGGTGAATGGGAGCAGGCTGGCAGGTGGTGGGTGATAGTAGACAGGTGGTGGGTGACAGCAGTCAAATAGATGGTAGGTGGTAGTGGACAGGCAGATGGTGGGTGATAGTGGGCAGGCAGGTGGTGGGTGGTAATTTGCAGGTGGTGGGTGTTAGTAGGCATGCAGGTGGTTTATGGGAGCCTCGGGCAGGCAGGTGGCTGATGGTAGCAAACAGGCAGATGGTGGATGTTAGCAGGCAGGCAGATGGTGGGTGTTAATAGGCAGGTGGTGGGTGTTAGCAAGCAGGCAAGTGGTGGGTGTTAGCAAGCAGGCATGCAGGTGGTGGGTGTTAGCAAGCAGGCATGCAGGTGGTGGGTGGCAGCAGGCATGCAGGTGGTGGGTGGCAGCAGGCATGCAGGTGGTGGGTGGCAGCAGGCATGCAGGTGGTGGGTGGCAGCAGGCATGCAGGTGGTGGGTGGCAGCAGGCATGCAGGTGGTGGGTGGCAGCAGGCATGCAGGTGGTGGGTGGCAGCAGGCATGCAGGTGGTGGGTGGCAGCAGGCATGCAGGTGGTGGGTGGCAGCAGGCATGCAGGTGATGGGTGTTAGCAAGCAGGCATGCAGATGGTGGGTGGCAGCAGGCATGCAGGTGGTGGGTGGCAGCAGGCATGCAGGTGGTGGGTGGCAGCAGGCATGCAGGTGGTGGGTGGCAGCAGGCATGCAGGTGGTGGGTGGCAGCAGGCATGCAGGTGGTGGGTGGCAGCAGGCATGCAGGTGGTGGGTGGCAGCAGGCATGCAGGTGGTGGGTGGCAGCAGGCATGCAGGTGGTGGGTGTTAGCAAGCAGGCATGCAGGTGGTGGGTGGCAGCAGGCATGCAGGTGGTGGGTGGCAGCAGGCATGCAGGTGGTGGGTGGCAGCAGGCATGCAGGTGGTGGGTGGCAGCAGGCATGCAGGTGGTGGGTGTTAGCAAGCAGGCATGCAGGTGGTGGGTGTTAGCAAGCAGGCATGCAGGTGGTGGGTGGCAGCAGGCATGCAGGTGGTGGGTGGCAGCAGGCATGCAGGTGGTGGGTGGCAGCAGGCATGCAGGTGGTGGGTGGCAGCAGGCATGCAGGTGGTGGGTGTTAGCAAGCAGGCATGCAGGTGGTGGGTGGCAGCAGGCATGCAGGTGGTGAGTGGCAGCAGGCATGCAGGTGGTGGGTGGCAGCAGGCATGCAGGTGGTGGGTGGCAGCAGGCATGCAGGTGGTGGGTGGCAGCAGGCATGCAGGTGGTGGGTGGCAGCAGGCATGCAGGTGGTGGGTGGCAGCAGGCATGCAGGTGGTGGGTGGCAGCAGGCATGCAGGTGGTGGGTGGCAGCAGGCATGCAGGTGGTGGGTGGCAGCAGGCATGCAGGTGGTGGGTGTTAGCAAGCAGGCATGCAGGTGGTGGGTGGCAGCAGGCATGCAGGTGGTGGGTGGCAGCAGGCATGCAGGTGGTGGGTGGCAGCAGGCATGCAGGTGGTGGGTGGCAGCAGGCATGCAGGTGGTGGGTGGCAGCAGGCATGCAGGTGGTGGGTGGCAGCAGGCATGCAGGTGGTGGGTGGCAGCAGGCATGCAGGTGGTGGGTGGCAGCAGGCATGCAGGTGGTGGGTGGCAGCAGGCATGCAGGTGGTGGGTGGCAGCAGGCATGCAGGTGGTGGGTGGCAGGGGCGCATCAAGAGAACTGTTGTTTTGAGGATGGTGAGTGATAACCACAGAAGATGGTCCAGGTACAGATGTATGTGAGAGAGAGAGAGAGAGAGAGAGAGAGAGAGAGAGAGAGAGAGAGAGAGAGAGAGAGAGAGAGAGAGAGAGAGATAATGTATACCTAATCGAGGTCAGGCCTCAAGTGGAACATAAGAAAGGGCAAAAGAAATGGACAGAGACAGAGAGAGAGAGGAAAAAAATAGAAGAAAAAACGAAGGAGAAAGGCAGAATAATCGTTTCATGGGTTTTTGATCCGATGAAAAAACTTTGCTCTTTCGCAGTGGCAGATGTGATTGTGGGGGTGAAAACATGAGGTGTAAAGTGTAGACACACACACACACACACACACACACACACACACACACACACCTTCCCCCAAGGGGGCGGAGGTGACCAGCTGAGTTCCACAGGATTCTCTGCTGTCAGTGACCCGCCACAAAGACATGCAGACTCTCATATATGAGTAGGTTTGCACACGTTGCCAAGGGGGTCATGAGGGACGTGTGAAGCGTTGGGAGAGAGAGAGAGATTGCATCCCCATACAAGGGGATCTCGACAAACCCACCTTGGCTGATGACAGTCGACTCAAGCGAATATGAAATGAGGATGGGGCGGAAAAGTGAGGGACTATATGTATGAGGGATGAGGATGGGGTGGAAAAGTGAGGGTCTATATGTGTGAGGGATGAGGATGGGGTGGAAAAGTGAGGGACTATATGTGTGAGGAAGGCTTGTGAGGCGATATTATCCCTGGCTTGTCACCCGAGGCCCACAGTGTGGGGAGTGGTAATGGGTGACAACCCTGTCTTCTGGCGTATAGTAGAGTGTTACTTTTGGGTGTATGGAGCAGGTAATAGTAAGCAAAGCTTTATTATGCTCCTCGCGTTTGCTGTCCGCACCTACAGAAGCTCAAAGAACATGTAGAGAAGGTCCAGAGGAGGGCAGCAAAGATGGTATTAAAATGGAGTTGAATTGCAGGGAAAAGACTAGAAGCCTTGAATTGGCCCACCTTGCCAAAAAGTAAGGGGTGACTTGATCATGACCTGTAAGTTTTGGAAACGGTTTGATGATGAAGGTATCTCGTGTTACGTTCGTCTTTATAATACTTCGTATCTCGTTACATGACCATCTTTATAGTGAGGGTGGGCCGGTACCAGTGATGTAGGTGAGGTTAGGGTGGGCCGGTACCAGTGATGTAGGTGAGGTAGGGTGGGCCGGTACCAGTCATGTAGGTGAGGTAGGATGGGCCGGTACCAGTGATGTAGGTGAGGTAGGGTGGGCCGGTACCAGTGATGTAGGTGAGGTAGGGTGGGCCGGTACCAGTGGTGTAGGTGAGGTAGGGTGGGCCGGTACCAGTGATGTAGGTGAGGTAGGATGGGCCGGTACCAGTCATGTAGGTGAGGTAGGGTGGGCCGGTACCAGTGATGTAGGTGAGGTAGGGTGGGCCGGTACCAGTCATGTAGGAGAGGTAGGGTGGGCCGGTACCAGTCATGTAGGTGAGGTAGGAGGGGCCGGTACCAGTCATGTAGGAGAGGTAGGGGGTGGACCGGGAACAATGGGTTGTCATATCTAGTTGTGACCTGCCAGTACAGGCGGGAGACGCGCGCTCTACGCCCAGCACCTCACCCACCTGGATGCTGCCTCACCCAACACGTCACCCTCGACCAGACGACGCGCTCACGGACCTGGACCCGGCCCTTACGAGACCTGTCGTCCAACACGTCACCCTCGACCAGACGACGCGCTCACGGACCTGGATCCGGGCCTATACGAGACCTGTCATCCAACACGTCACCCTCGACCAGACGACGCGCTCACGGACCTGGATCCGGGCCCTTACGAGACCTGTCATCCAACACGTCACCCTCGACCAGACGACGCGCTCACGGACCTGGACCCGGGCCTATACGAGACCTGGTTGCTTCACTGGGCAGTGCCCGGGGGTCGGAGTCCTGGCTGGTGGGTCACGCCGTCTTGTGGGGAGGGAGGAAGGCCAGGGCAGGCAGGCCAGGCCGACCGCTGGTAATAATACCCTGGGGGAAGTTATGATTGTTATCCGTGTGATCATTCCAGCCTGGCATTACTCCCCAGAGAGGACTATCTCTATGCCATCTTGCCTGGGTTGAAATATCGCCTGTGTTTATCTAACGGCCACGCTCTGCCTGTGCTAATTACTCTGCTGTGGTTGGCTGTGGGAGGGAGGGAGGGCGAAGGGCTCGCCCTCGGTCCTGGGGTCCCTGATGGTGGTGGACGACCACGAAGTCTTGACCTCCTCCCCCCAGGCGCTGGTCATCACCACCGTACGTAAAAAATGATATGGTGGAAATGAGGGTTTGCCTCCTCCTCCTCCTCCTGGGGACGGGGTACCATAATGGTATGATCCATGGCCACGACCCCGGCGAGGTTGGTAACAGTGGGTCAGACGAAGGCTAAGTACCATCAGACCAAGGGTGTAACCCTCCTGCTGAAGGGTCGTACCGTTGTTTTCAAGGGTCGTACCGTTGTTCTCAAGGGTCGTACCTGTGTTCTCAAGGGTCGCACCATTCTTTTCAAGGGTCGTACCGTTGTTTTCAAGGGTCGTACCGTTGTTTTCAAGGGTCTTACCGTTGTTTTCAAGGGTCGTACTGTTGGTCCCAAGGGTCGTACCGTTGTTTTCAAGGGTCATACCGTTGTTCTCAAGGGTTCTACCGTTGATTTCAAGGGTCCTACCATCGTTCTCGAGGGTCCTACCGTTGTTCTCAAGGGCCCTACCGTTGTTCTCATGGGCCCTACCGTTGTTCTCAAGGGTCCTACCGTCCCCAAGGGTTCTATAAGTCGTGCTCAAGGGTCGTCCTTGTCGCCTGAGGTGTGTTATAGGGTTAGCCAGGGTTGTACAGCGCGTGACGGTCCAGGCTTCGTATATCACTGTACCACAGACTGACATAATCCACGTGAAGGGGTGTGGCTGTGTTCGTATCTTATCAACGTGCACTGTTGTGTAAGGCGTTGGTGGTGTGGGAGGACGTACTGTTATATATATATATATATATATATATATATATATATATATATATATATATATATATATATATATATATATATATATATATTATCCCTGGGGATAGGGGAGAAAGAATACTTCCCAATATTCCCTGCGTGTGGTAGAAGGCGACTAAAAGGGAAGGAAGCGGCGGGCTGGAAATCCTCCCATCTCATTTTTTTTTCAATTTTCCAAAAAAAGGAACAGAGAAGGGGGCCAGGTGAGGATATTCCCTCAAAGGTCCAGTCCTCTGTTCTTAACGCTACCTCGCTAATGCGGGAAATGGCGAATAGTATGAAAGAAAGAAAGATATACATATATACATACAGGGAACTGAACATTCTTGTGTGTTCCCCCGCGAAAAGTGGTCCATCTTTGTGTCCTCCGAAGTGTCGGTACAAATCATTTCTACAACGGTACTTTTCGAAATATTTTTATTTGGATTTTTAGAGCATGAAATGTATTTGTAATATGAATCTTACGGAAGTCATATGAACCTTACAGCATCCATATGAACCTTACAGAGGTCATATGAACCTCACTACCCATATGAACCTTACAGAAGTAATTTGAACCTCATAGCATCCATGTGAACATTACAGAAGTCATTTGAACCTCACAGTATCCATAAGAACCTTACAGAAGTCATTTAAACCTCACAGTATCCATCTTACAGGTCATTTGAACCTCTCCACCCGTATGAACTTACAGAAGTAATTTGAACCTCATAGCATCTCTGTGAACATTACAGAAGTCATTTGAACCTTACAGTATCCATAAGAACCTTACAGGTCACTTGAACCTCACAGCATCCATGTGAACCTTACAGAAGTCATATAAACCTCACAGCATCCATATGAACCTTAAAGAAATCATATGGACCTCAGCATCCATATGAACCTTACAGAAGTAATTTGAACGTCACAGTGTCCATATGAACCTCACAGCATTCATATGAACCTTAAGAAGTAATTTGAACCTCATTTCATTCATATGAACCTTACATAAGTCATATGAACCTCACAGCTGCCATACTTACCATGAATATTCTTATCTTAAAAAATATATATATACTATGCATTTACTTAAAAAGACAAGTTCGAGTGCGGAAGGCGAGAGAAAAGTATAACTTTGAAAAAATAGTTTATTTGACTTAACACTTATCATTATATCTTACTTTACAATATGAATATGTACAAATCTATTTATATACAGTGTGATATTCTACCGAATATATATATATATATATATATATATATATATATATATATATATATATATATATATATATATATATAAACTTACAGGAAAGCATATTTTTTTCAATGTGTATAGTGTTATTGAATGACTTGTTTTCCTGTAGCTTCTATCCATGTCATGGCACATGTGTTCCTCACACGTAAAACTGCAGACCCTTGGAAACATCATCTGCACCCCTCCATTTTCCCGTTAAACCATTGGTAGCTACCGTTAAACCACTGTGGCTTACTACTACTGCTGGTAGCTACCGTTAAACCATTGGTAGCTACCATTAAACCACTAGTTTACCAATAACTCCTGGTAGCTACCACTAAACCACTGGCTATTCCATTAAACCACAGGTAGCTGACTTTTAACCTCTCATAGTTCCCATTAAACAACACTGGTAGCTCATTAAACCACAGGTAGCTTCCCATTAAACCACTGGTGGCTCTTGTCGAACCACTAGTATTTCTTTTAAACCATTTATCTTGTGTTTGGTTGTTTATTCCTCTCCCTGGTGTTCCCTGGCTCTTCAAAGTGTTTTTATGCAATACATTGATGACCTTATAAACATATATATATATATATCCCTGGGGATATATATATATATATATCCCCAGGTTGCGATATGTACGTACATGCAAGACTGAACCTTCCACTCTCATGTCTTGTTTACAGGAAGTGGCGGAGTCGGTGAGAGGCGGCCGGGCGGGGCGGCGGAGGCGGGAGGTGAGCTCAGGTGGTGGCCTTTGCCCCACCAGCAAGTGAAACCGGAAGGTAAGAAGATTACTAGTCTGACTGGCCCTAAGTGTGGTGTTGGCTGAGGTTGGGCAGGGGAGGTGATGGAGAACGGTCGTTGAGTCAAGGGTTTGGCGAGGCTGTGTGCTGGTAGCGTTGGGCAGGGTACAGAGACGAGGCCCCAGGTGGCTGGCAGACTTGAGTTAATAGGCAGGCGCCGAGATAAAGGAAGGCTGACACACAGCACAAGGTGGGGGTGTGGAGGGTGAGGTAATGGGGGATGTAGGTCTCGAGGAGCAGCAGGAGGACCGTGAGACGCTTCCCTACCTCCCTCCGGCCGGCACTGCGGGAATGGAGGTGGAGGCATCAGTGTCTGGCGTACCACCACATCCCGGAGCCCTGCGGGGACTAGGCTAGCTTACCTCAACACCGATATACTTCTGGCAGGTAGACACCGGGTATATTGTGTTTACGGAAGATATAACGAGCGTGTAACACAACAGCTGCAGCTGTTGATGGCTGGAGACGCCGCTGCCACACCGAGGTCTTGGGGGGTGGGTTACGCCTCTGACCATACTTAGCTTTCTCCGCTCGCTCGCTGTTGCCAGTTTACACTACTAGACTATTTTTCATCCCATCCACGTGCCTGGGTTTCTTATTTCAGCATCGACTTTTATCGACACCCGAGTTTTAAGAAATGCATCGGGGTTCGCTTACCGCGCGAATATAAGGTGAAAGTACTGGAGGAGTTAGGATAGACGTAAATAGAGAGTGGGGGGGCGTCTGTTGTGATGAGGAACGCGCGCCGGTGGCAACGGTTCTCGCAGCCAGTAAACCTGCGCACATAATTAACATTGACACAAATGAAGACCGACACAGCTGCGCGGGAGGCTTCCCCCTCCTCCCCCCCACCAGGACGCAGATGGATGCTTACACAGATGGTCCAACTATGTCAGAGAATGTGGTGCTGAGGAGGAGAAGAGCCTAACGTAGGAGTGAACTGGGAGGGTAGATGGCTTGTTGAAGGTTCAGTACCTGAGCTGTCATCGCGGGGCACTGACTAATGTACCGCTGACACCACAGTCACACGTGTGGCTCGGGCAGCTGGCGGGACGGATGTTAGGCTATAGACACACACGCAGTGGACAGCTGGGACGACGGGTGTTGGGCGACAGACGTACGGACAGCTGCAGCAACAGCCTCCCTGCACGTGTGTGGGGCGGCACACACACACACGGCCGGATGTTCCACGGCTGACACAGCCTCGCACACACACACACACAGTCCTACCCTACATGGGCCTACATGTGAACCAGTCGTTAGCCCAACTGTCTCTTAACCACCCGCATTTTGAAAGTCAACCGTTAAAAAGCTAATCAGAGCGGATGTTAATAACTAACACCTTGCAGGTGATATCGTTGCGTTCGCGATTAACTTGAATTAGGTCTAAAAGTAATTAGGTAGCCCCTAATGAAACTGGTAAATGTCAGTCATCGTCACACCCGGAACAGCTGACAGCGACCGCGGGGTTACATTTGCGCGCGCTAAGTAGCAGCTGGCCAGATATTAAATAATTGATCCCGCCGGTTATTGGACAGATGTCGTCCCGTACCGTGCTTAACGGTTTTTGCCAGTGAATTATTCAACACATGGGAGTCCGCAAGCTGTTGTGTTACGACCTCAAGCCGCTTCACTGAACATCACTTTCATGGAGTGTTGGTGGCGGCTCACCTCAACACCACCTCACCTACCTACCACCCACAGCTTGCCGTATGCCGAAGATCGCTATCGTCTCGTGAGTAACTCTTATTACACCCTCTTAGTTGATGTAATTATTTTGATTATCAGTGCATGGAGGACCACTTGGTACGTGAAGTACACACACACACACACACACACACTCACACACACACTGCAAGCCTCATGCTTAAGTTATGAGGGGGGGGGGGGCAACATTGCCAGGAAGGGAAGTGGAGTGTTCTTGGACCAGGTGTGAGGACCACGTGGTGGTGGTGCTGTGTCGGCAATAATGATGGATGGAATGATGTCCTCAGGTGTAGCCAGAGCCAACTACACCCTGAACCCTTGTTCGAATGCGGGGAGGAGGGGTGGTCTGATTGGGCCCGACAACCCATTAGCGGTGGTAATTGTAAGATGCAGGTGCTGGCGGGTCTATCATGCTAACATGAAGGTGATCGCTGCCTGTTGAGGCGCCCCTCCTGAGGGACGGGCCTAGATGCTCATGGTTAGGTCCTCTTAGGACGAACGTGGCCCACGGCCCGGATGGTGACACCGCGCAGATGGTGGTGGTGGGCCTTGTAGCAGAGATGGTGACCCTGGCCAGCCAGATGGTGACCCTGGTCGTCTACATGGCGACGTGGAAGCGAGCATGACAGCACCCCTCCCCCGGTTGGCGAGCTGGCAACCTTGTAGCATCAGATGGTGACCTAAGATGAGCCAGGAGTCCAGATGGCTACCCTTGATCTTGCAGGCGGGCGGCCTGGTAGGTAGACGTTCCTGTTCTGCTGTCACCGCTGGTGTGCATGCTGCGGGGAGAAGGAAAGACAAGGTTATCACTGGAGCAGACCACGTCCATGTTTATATGTCGTGTGTGTGTGTGTGTGTGTGTGTGTGTGTGTAAAAGACTAACTGTCATCTCAGTAAAATCGTCAGTGTTCACAGTCTATGTAAAATCACGTGTGAGAATATTCTAAGCAAAATTAAGTAAAAAAAAAATATATCACCCACTAGGCTTGTTGTACGCCCCGCGCTGTGATGGTTTTAAACTCCTGCCGTTATGTCACACTTGCCAGGGTGCGTTGCGGGCACCGTCTCTGGCTGTTGGCAACACATGTCAGCTGTTGACAGCCAGCCCACACCACAGCAGTCCTTGTGGATGTATGTGTTTCATTATTCATCGTGAGAGAGGAAAAAAAAAAACATTTACAAAACTAATTATTACTATGTTGTCTTGAGTCATCATCAAAAGGTATATCCCACTTATTGTTTCTACCCTATTTTATTTGTTCTTTGTGTCCCTTGTCTTTGCTAGAAACAAAAACAACTTCCATACACCAGGAGATGGTGAAAACATTTAGGCAGTATGATTCCCTTGTGGTTATAAGTGGCACACGTAGGATAAGGCATGGCCCACACAGGGTGGGGTATTAGCAGTAGTGGTGGACCTCACCGTGTGGTGAGAAGTGGCCAACATGAGTTAAGAGAATGAAGCCACACAGGGTGAGGAAGAGGCCACACAGGATAGAGGAGTGGAGTGGCACCACATAGGGCGGGGAAGGAAAGGCCACACAGAGTGGGGCGTGGGCCACACTGTATGAGTGGTGTTCACACAAAAGTGGGAAGGAGCGGCCTACACAGGTGGTGGTGTGGGGGAGGGGGAGTGGGCAGGGAAGGAGTAGCCCGCACAAGGTGGATGAGGAGCGGCCACACAAGGTGGGGGAGGTATAGGCCACAACGGGTGGGGGAGGCGTGAGTGGGGAAGTACCAAAAGTGGCGCGAACGGTACCCACCTGGTGAGGGGCGGCCCACACGGCGTGTCACAGCTGCTGTTCCACCCACACCTGCACGGACACAGCCAGCTGCACCCGACGCTTACAACTCTGATACAGCTGCCGATGAACGTCTAGTTACAGCTGCGACTATGCTAGGCTGCAGCTGTCATCGGTAATGGCCGGGGAGTAGGGGGTCACGACGCTTGCTTAAGAGGCCCGCATGCAGCTGTCAAGTGATGGTCTATAACACCTGCATCTGTGAACCAAGGAACAGATGTTTTAGGATGGAGATGATGGTTGTGCATGTGTTGTGAGGCGAGGTCCCGATGCACGTGCGACAGTTTGAGCCCGCGGCCCTACCACGTCCTGGCAGCAGGTGTACCAGCACCCACATCTGGGTGACACAGCCCCCGCTTCAACCAGAATCATGGCTCCCGTGGTGGTGGTGGCGTACCACACCACAAATGTTAGTGAATGAGACAGGAGGCGATGGCAGGGAGAGGGATTGGCAGGCGGTGAGGTGGGGTGGGGGGGCGTCCGGTTAGCGCGAGGCAGGTCTTGTTACCAATAAGGGCAGCGAGCCGCCGCCGGACGGGTCAGGGGCGGCTTGTGGAGGGCCGCGTCCCCTCCGTTTTGGTAGTCGAGGTGGCACGCCAAGGCGACATATTTGGCCAACACCATCTGTTATTTCACACCTTCCATAACTCAAAAATCATTCTACTTTTTATCACTAACTCTTTGGTACATGGGGCAGGGATAGTGTGGTGCCTCAATACTGTCTAGTTACAGCTGTTTCTCATTGATTTCTGTGGTTCTTCAGCGAGGAGAGCACACCCAGCGGTCGTCTGCAGCTGCTACTGCTGCTCTTCTTGCTGCTGTTGCTACTGCTGCTCTTATTGCTGTTGCTGCTGTTTTTACTGACGGTGCTCGCTGGTGTTGTGGTCGCCTGGGAGGCACTCTTGTTGGAGTTCATCTGTTGTAGAGCAACGAGCGGATTGTTGTGGAGGGAGGCTAGGTTGGCGAGGTCTTCGTCCGTGGCGAGGATGGTGTTGACAGGGTGGTGGACGAGCGTGTCCTGCAGCTCCACGATGTAGTCGATCACGTGCTGGATCACCGCCAGCCGCGACAGCTTCCCAGCCTTGGGGCAGGCAGGCACCAGCTGACGTAGCTTGTCCAAGTACTCCCGAATCTCCTGTCGCTCTTGTCTCACTTCCGTCTGACCCCTGGATGACCTGACCCCAACGGTGGATGATGACCTCACTGCCCCAACGCTGCGAGGGCAAGGCTTGTTCCAGTTGGCGGACTTCATGGTGAGGTTGGTTGGAGGTGGTGGAGGGGGGAATCAAGGGCCTTGGGTGGCACTGAGTTCAGGTAAGGTGATCAGGTGTCCGGCCACTGGCGACCACACACACACACACACGCACTCCCCGCCCGCCCACACAACACCCCCGGCCCAGATGTGCAGAGATGGACCTCAAAGACTCGGACGCACTGCAGTACGGTCGTCCTGCAGGGAGTATTCCCAGGTGGCGTGACGGGTACTGACGTAACCAGCGACTGTCAATCACTCTACACGGACAGTCATTTAACTTAAGAGCAGGAGCGTGACTCACCCTCTCCCCGCGCCGTCTGCTTATGCACTAGCGTACGAGCGGTTCACATCTTCCTCATATACCTTGACTTCATTGATGCTCTATTGGTAGCAACAACATCTCCATCCGTGCGACCAATCGTAACCGAGAGAGACCCCCGAGGTGCAGAGAGGCTCCGCCCCACGAAGCCGCCGACCAATCAGAACATAGGTTCATTGTGTGTATGACAGAGCCGGGGTATCAGCGTGGGAAAACACTGCGTGCGGGAAACTTGTGCTTATCATTGCCACGCCACATGGTGCGTGTTGACTGAATAAATCAACGTGTGAATCTAATGCCATAACGGACATTGTTATTGTAGTTAAATGTCTAAGTGTTGTCAGGGGTCAGATGTCCAAACGAGGGCGATACAGGCGAGAATTCAGATCGTGGTGTGATATACCCGTGGGAAAGGGTGTCTGGTATCCAACGCCATTAGTTTTACAGCTCTCGTACACGACACGTTTTAAAGTTTACTTTTCCAGGCGTTCCATACGCTTTACTGATACTCGTATAACGAGAAGTGACCTCGGGCGCACACGCACTGGGGAGGGGAGAGAGAACTCACGCACACACACACACACACACACACACGGAGGTATACTCGAGACGTGCATTCACCACATGAGAGTATCTGGCAACCGCGCGGAGCTGAATGAATCTCGCTAATAATTAGCGGTGCAGCATACGGTACTTCTTCCCCCTCATGTAGGTACATCGTGATTAAGATAGATAACATGGGCACACCATACGTGTATAAATGCCATTCAGGCGACGTATGCGGACGCGTGCGATTTCTCAGAAACGAGAACTTGGCCTTGAAATATGTTGCGAAAAAAAATCGAGTGAACATATGGCGCGGCGGCGCGGCATTCCATAGACCACCCGCCTTCCGAGCCGACCCGTCTACTACTGTTCCCCCTCTCTTCCTCCTGCCGCAGAAGCCGCTCCTCCGGCAGCTCTACATAAAATGTGAACGTCAACATTGAGTAATACAGTAGGGCATTGCGACAGGGCCCGTGTAGCTGGGTTAGTGGTACAGCTCCCCATGTTTGTGTTGGCTGCCTGAGGCGGGTCACCTGCCATGCTCGCGTCCATTTTTACACCGTGGGCAAGACGTGTAGCTTTTTCCAATATCCGTCCATAGCTTGACCCTTATATCTTTTGCTGCTGCTGGTTCTCCTCCAGTGCTGGGATCCCTCGCAGGTCTGTAGCAGGTCTTAACACTCTTTTTTTCACTTCTGGATGATTAGTTTTATCGGCCTACTAGCGACCCCCCCCCTCTCTCTCTCTCTCTCTCTCTCTCTCTCTCTCTCTCTCTCTCTCTCTCTCTCTCTCTCTCTCTCTCTCTCTCCTCCATTCCCATTTCTCGAGGTAGCGCCAAAGACTTGCCTCATTAAATGTCGCCTAGCGCCACTCGTCGCCGGGCTCCTCCTCCATCCTTTAGAAATGGGACATACAAGACAAGGCGGGTTTTCAACCTCCGTCCCGCCTTTATTCAGTATTTTTTTTCCTACTTTCTGCCACGCGCAGGGGAAACTAGGGTAGTATTCTCTCTCCCCTAACTCGAGATGTTTATATATATATATATATATATATATATATATATATATATATATATATATATATATATATATATATATATATATATATATATATATATATATATGAGTACACGGGAAAAATGAAACACGAAAAGTTCCCAAGTGCACTTTCGTGTAATAATCACATCATCAGGGGAGACACAAGAGAGAAATATAATAGTCAGTTGATATACATCGAAGAGACGAAGCTAGGACGCCATTTGGTAAACATGGACTGGTCTGTTACTGCCTGTTACAGCTGTAGTTAATGTCAGTGACACACTGTAACGGTCGCTCCACTGTGGCACACTACCACTCTAACTCTGGCCTGGTACCACACTGTAGTGGTCGCTCCACTAGGGCACACTACCACTCTAACTCTGGCCTGGTACCATACTGTCGTGGTCGCTCCACTGTGGCACACTACCACCCTAACTCTGGCCGAGTACCACACTGTAGTGGTCGCTCCACTGGGGCACACTACCACCCTAACTCTGGCCTGGTACCACACTGTAATGGTCGCTCCACTGTGGCACACTACCACCCTAACTCTGGCCTGGTACCACACTGTAGTGGTTGCTCCACTGTGGCACACCACCACCCTAACTCTGGCCTGGTACCACACTGTAGTGGTCGCCCCACTGGGGCACACTACCACCCTAACTCTGGCCTGGTACCACACTGTATTGGTCGCTCCACTGGGGCACACTACCACCCTAACTCTGGCCTGGTACCACACTGTATTGGTTGCTCCACTGTGGCACACTACCACCCTAACTCTGGCCTGGTACCACACTAGTAACGAGGTGTCAATACCGATCCTTCCCTGGTACCGGTGTCCTGGTACCTCCCACCACAACGCCGTGCATCACACCTCTACTGGTGGGAGAGGAACGCGAGAGAGAGAGAGAGAGAGAGAGAGAGAGAGAGAGAGAGAGAGAGAGAGAGAGAGAGATGGGGGTGTGTGAGAGGTGAGTGAGGGAGGGTCACCTCAGCGGGGTATCTTCACTACCCTTATCCCCCAGACCAACCCCCAACCCCCACCATGATGACTGGTTCCCACCAGGGGTGGAGATGTGGGGTGGTGGGGGCAGCTAGGGAGCCTGGGAATGCACCTGTTGACCCCCCCAGCCGACCCCCTGGCGGTAATTGGTGGCTGAAGCTGGGAAGTTCCCCAGGCTGCTGCTGCTGCTGCTGCTGCTTCTGTAATTAGGGAGGAAGGGGTCGGGTGGGCGGGGGAAGGCTCCCTCTCCTGTAGCCAGTAGCACACAAGGACCATACTACCATGTGATGGTACCGTGTGGTGGTACCATGTGATGATACCGTGTGGTGGTACCATGTGGTGGTACCATGTGATGATACCGTGTGGTGGTACCATGTGGTGGTACCATGTGATGATACCGTGTGGTGGTACCGTGTGGTGGTACCATGTGATGGTACCGTGTGATGGTACCATATGATGGTACCGTGTGGTGGTACCATGTGATTATACCGTGTGGTGGTATCATGTGATGGTACCGGTGACGGTAGCATGTCAGTATGACGCTGATGGTACCATAACGTTGACTGTACCACGTCAGTATGACACCAACGGTACCAGGTCAGTAGGACACCGACGGTACCAGGTCAGTATGACACCAACGGTACCAGGTCAAGATAACGAGAAATCGTTATATTAGCCTAAGTGACTGTCACTCCAACTTGGTGACGGCAGTGATGCCTTACTGATGTTGGCAGGGTGATGCCTTACTGATGTTGGCAGGGTGATACTATGCTGGTGCTGGCAGTGTAATGCTATGCTGATGCTGGCAGGGTGATGCTATGATGATGCTGGTAGGATGATGCTATGCTCATGTTTGCAGGGTGATGCTATGCTCATGTTGGCAGGGTGATGCCATTCTGATATTGGTAGGGTGATGCCATGTTGATGTTGGCAGGGCGATCCCATGCTGATGCTGGTAGGGTGATGCCATGCTGATATTGGCAGGGTGATGCCATGCTCATGCTGGTAGGGTGATGCCATGCTCATGCTGGCAGGGTGATGCCATGGTGTTGATGGCAGATGATGCCATACTGATGCTTGGCCGGATGATGCCTTGCTGATGCTGGCAGGGTGATGCCATGTTGATGTTGACATGGTGATGCCATGCTGATGCTGTCAGGGTGATGCCATGCTGATGTTGGCAGGGTGATGCAATGCTGATTTCGGCAGGGGGATACGATGCTGATGTTGCCAGGGTGATGCGATACTGATGGCAGGATGATGCTATGCTGATGCTGGCAGGATGATGCTATGCTGTTGCTGGCAGGGTGATGTCATGTTGATGCTGGCAGGGTGATGCTATGCTGATGCTGGCAGGGTGATCCTATGCTAATGTTGGCAGGGTTTTGCCATGCTGATGTTGGCAGGGTGATGCAATTCTGATTTCGGCAGGGGGATGCGATGTTGATGTTGCCAGGGTGATGCGATACTGATGGCAGGATGATGCTATGCTGATGCTGGCAGGGTAATGCTATGCACGGTGATGCCATGCTAATGTTAGCTGGGTGATGCCATGCTGCTGCTGGCAGGGTGATGCTATGCAGATTCTGGCAGGGTGATGCTATGCTGATTTTGGCAGGGTGATGCCATGATGCTATGCTGATGCTGGTAGGGTGATTCTATGCTGATGGCGGGGTGATGCCATGCTAATGTTGGCAGGGTGGTGCCATGATGTTGGCAGGGGATGCAATGATATTGGTAGGGTAATGCGATGCTGATGTTGGCAGGGTGATGCCATGCTGATGCTGGCAGGGTGATGCTATGCTGATACTGGCAGTGATCCTATGCTGATGTTGGAATGGTGATACTATGCTGATGTTGGTAAGGTGATGTCATGGTGATGGCAGGGTGATGCCATGCTGATGCCGTCAGGGTGATGTCATGCTGTTGGTGACAGAATGATGCCATGCTGATGTTGGCTGGGTGATGCCATGCAGATACTGGAAGGGTGTTGCCATACTGATGCTGGCAGGGTGATGCTTTGCTGATTCTGGCAGGGTGATGCTATGCTGATTCTGGCAGGGTGATGCCATGCTGATGCTGACAGGGTGATGCTATGCTGATGTTGGCAGGATGATGCCATGCTGATGCTGGCAGGGTGATGCCATGTTGATGCTGGCAGGATGGTGCTTTGCTGATTCTGGCAGGGTGATGCTATGCTGATTCTGGCAGAGTGATGCTATGCTGATGTTGGCAGGGTGATGTCATACTGGTGCTGTCAGGGTGATGCCAAGCTGATATGGCAGGATGATGCCATGTTGATGTTGCCAGGGTGATGCGATGCTGATGGCAGGATGATGCTATGCTGATTCTGGCAGGGTGATGATATGCTGATGCTGACAGGGTGATGCCATGCTGATGCTGGCAAGGTGATGCTATGTTGATGCTGGCATGGTGACCATATGCTGATGTTTGCAGGGTGATACTATGCTGATGTTGGCAGGATGATGCCATGCTGATGTTGGCAGGGTGATGCGATGCTAATGGTAGGGTGATGCGATGCTGATGGTAGGGTGATGCGATGCTGATGTTGGCAGGGTGATGCCATGCTGATATTGGCAGGGTGATGTCATGCTGATGTTGGCATGGTGATGCCATGCTGATGCTGGCAGGGTGATGCCATGCTGATGTTGGCAGGATGATGCCATGCTGATGCTGGCAGGGTGATGCCATGCTGATGTTGGCTGGGTGATGCCATGCTGATGCTGGCAGGGTGATGCTATGCTGACTTTGGCAGGATGATGCTATGCTGATGCCATGCTGACACTGGCAGGATGACGCCAAGCTGACAATGGCAGGATGATTGTCTGCCACCCTACCCTTCCAAAGGGAGACGGGAGGCTGTCAGTGACCATTCTCTTCCTTTTACCGAGGAAGAAGAAAGCTATGCTACTACACATTCAAGATAAGGGCTTCCCATCCCACTAACATAAGATGAGAAAGGAGCTACAGCATAACTCCTTCTTCCCACTAAGGTTACTTCTGATCATTTTCCTCGCGGTTCTTTTTATAACTCCTTCCCTTAACGTTGTAGTTATTTCTGATCATTATATTTCTAGTTAATGTGCAGAAGTTGTCTTATGTTGTTAACATTAACAAGTATTTTGAACATTTTTGACAGATCTCCTTGGGGAGTCTGCACCAAAAAGATTTTAAAAGGAATTGAGTTAATGTTTTCCTACGCATCTGTCACACACAGCTGCCGTGAATATCATGGTTTGGTGGGTGTCCTGCGGCCCATACCAGGGGTCGCGAGGGCGTGATCCCTCTGTTGATTCCTGGCTGCAGCGGCGGCCTGCAGGAGGGTGGGCTTTTACTCTCTGATCTCCATGTTGCTTCCTGGATGTAGGTGAGGGAGTTCGTCCTGCAGCGCCATGCTGGTTGAAGACGCTGTTGCACGGGTTCTTGGCTGGCTGAAGGAGACGGGATCACCTGGGGTGCTGGAGTGGCCGGCTGGACCTGGCATATACAGGGGGGGAGGGGGATGGACAGGTGTTGGATGACGCTGGCCGGGTGGTGGGAAAACGGACGATGACAGCAGGGGTCGAGGAAGATTGACAGTAGGGGTCACCAGTTCTGCGAGTGTTCTTGGTTGGATCATTGGAGTGGTAGAACTGAGAGAGAGGACACGGAAACACGCAGAACAACAGCAACATTGCTTTATTGGGTAGGATATACGAGGTGAGGTAACAGACGTATGAGGGCTACCGGAGATGCAGGATTATGTTGATGAGGTAAAGTAAGGTAGGTCGAGTAATACGAGGCAGGGTTAGCAGGGGTCCTGTGATGCTGGTGATGGCAGGAGACGTCAGAGGAAGGAGGGACACGTGGGAGAAGCGCGTGGCTGCCCAGTCTACGTGGAGCTCCCGCAGGAGGTGGTGGGTGTGGCATGTATCGCGGCTCCTAGAGTTGTGCTAGGGATGCAGGAGTGCCCGCGGGCGTGGTCGTAGGCCCTCAGTGTTACAGCTGTTGCTCGTGACGGGCGGCGACGATGTCCCGCGCGAGTCTTGCCGAAGGTGGATGTCGGAGATGAGGCACCACAATGAAACCTGCCAGGATGATTAAACCTCAGAGTCGCGTTGGTACTTTCTTCCACTGAAGGAGGAGACGCCCTGAGGGCGGCTTGAGCCCGGAGTCGCATCGCCAAGACTTCAGTTACAAGAGTGGTACGCTTGTGTAGTGGTGAGTCACTACCTGCCAGACTGCCTTGCTGAGTTTGTTGTTGTTTGAGATTAAACCTCCCTACAATTCAGGTGTGGGTCCTGTGCCCTAGGGCGGCCCGCCGGTGGTGAGCGACCTAAACACTGGGCCTTAGGGTGAGGAATTGTTATGCCATCCGGCCCCAACGAGAGCCAGGCTCCCTCTGATACTCGGGTATTTAAGAGGCGGTGGGGTCAGGTCTGTGAGGGGTAGCTATTCTTAAAGGGAATAAGAGACCTCGAAGCCGAACCACGCAAGCCTGCGACCTTCACCCTGCTGGCGGACTTGAGGCTAACCTCTCCGGGGATTATTATGTCAGGTGAGGTCACAGGCTGTTACCTGCCATCCAGCAAGGCATCCTCAGTGAGAAGCGGCAATTTAGTGATCTAGATCTAGCGATTTCCATACTAACCTAGATTTTGCTACGGACAAGATCATCGTCTAGAGAATGTTATAATATTTCAACCAATATATATGACGAGTTTTGTATTTGGGATGTATTTAGGGAAGCAGTGATGGCTTGCGCAAAAGATGCGTGTGGCATGAGAGGCGTGGGAGGTGGGCAGATTAGAAAGGGTAGTGAGTGGTGGGATGAAGAAGTAAGATTATTAGTGAAAGAGAAGAGAGAGGCATTTGGACGATTTTTGCAGGGAAATAATGCAAATGAGAGGGAGATGTATAAAAGAAAGAGGCAGGAGGTCAATAGAAAGGTGCAAGAGGTGAAAAAGAGGGCAAATGAGAGTTGGGGTGAGAATATCATTAAATTTTAGGGATAATAAAAAGATGTTTTGGAAGGAGGTAAATAAAGTGCGTAAGACAAGGGAACAAATGGGAACTTCAGTGAATGGGGAGGTGATAATAAGTAGTGGTGATGTGAGAAGGAGATGGAGTGAGTATTTTGAAGGTTTGTTGAATGTGTTTGATGATAGAGTGGCAGATATAGGATGTTTTGGTGTTAGAGTGGCAGATATAGGATGTTTTGGTGTTTTGGTCGAGTTGGTGTGCAAAGTGAGAGGGTTAGGGAGAATGATTTGGTAAACAGAGAAGAGGTAGTAAAAGCTTTGCAGAAGATGAAATCCGGCAAGGCAGCAGGTTTGGATGGTATTGCAGTGAAATTTATTAAAAAAGGGGGTGACTATATTGTTGACTGGTTGGTAAGGTTATTTAATGTATGACTCATGGTGAGGTGCCTGAGGATTGGCAGAATGCTTGCATAGTGCCATTGTACAGAGGCAAAGGGGATAAAAGTGAGTGCTCAAATTACAGAGGTATAAGTTTGTTGAGTATTCCTGGGAAATTATATGGGAGGGTATTGATTGAGAGGGTGAAGGCATGTACAGAGCATCAGATTGGGGAAGAGCAGTGTGGTTTCACAAGTGGTAGAGGATGTGTAGATCAGGTGTTTGCTTTGAAGAATGTATGTGAGAAATACTTAGAAAAGCAAATGGATTTGTATGTAGCATTTATGGATCTGGAGAAGGCATATGATAGAGTTGATAGAGATGCTCTGTGGAAGGTATTAAGAATATATGGTGTGGGAGGCAAGTTGTTAGAAGCAGTGAAAAGTTTTTATTTGCTCTTAAATGACACCAATACACCTGCCATGACTCATGCTTGTGGACAACTGATGCAGAGAGCTGCCAGCTACCCTTGTATGAGTCTAGACTAGACTAAAACGCGTTCAAAACATGTTTGGTATGATTTTTACAAATTTATTCATTTGAATTGCTACATATATGTAATATGAAGGAAAGAAAGAGGAGCGGAGCTTGCTAAGTTGGCTGGTCTCTTAATCAGCTGATTTGTAATGAGGGTATTCTATATTGCTTATGTTCTGCATTACTCATGGTATATACTGTACACTAATGTAAACCATGGTTATACTCTCAGACCCCTATGTGCCCTTTGAGAAGTGTAAAGGTATCCCTAGGGGTACATGTACTCCAGGTTGGGAAACCCTGTGCCAAGTCCAAGTTTTAAGATGAAGCTCTAACCTAACTTCTAGTTTTACTAAGAAATTCTGAACTAAGAAAACAGGAAGGTGGACGACAAACACTTTTATTAGAATAAAATAGTACTTGAAGAATCCATACCACTTACCAACTCTTCACTTTGATGGTTCCAATGTACATAGTGTGAACTTAATTTATTTTGTCATTAAATTGTGTTACTTCAAATATAAACTATTTACACTGGTAAAGACTACTAAGTCTATACCACATAAAGAAATGAAATGAAATTGGACTACTGACATAACCATGTCTTCAAAAACTTTTTGGTCATGCACTATTTATGTGTATCATAAAAATATATTTCCCAGTATGCTGTATATCTAAAACAGCAACCTACAGTACAAGCAATGTTTAAGCAAGATTTATTACCATCATGTATTTTCAATATATCAATCGTCTGCATGTAATACAGTTCACATTTTTGTTTCTAGAAAACTTTCATTTCTACAAAATATTCAAACAAAAACATTCCTTTATTCTGGCATATGGGAATCCCTACACATCTCATTACCTTTCACATATTTGCTAGAAAGTAACGCAATCTAACATCTGGATGGTTTACTTCATAACTTGGTTAACTTTCAAACTTAAATTTTACTACACCCCTACCTGTGTATTAAATGAAACACCTTCAATCAAACCTATCTCCCTGAAATTTTGTCTTACAGGATATCGTTCACAAGAGCAAACTATCCATTTCTCTGATTTTTCGAGTACTGCATCAACTGAAGCACTACTTCAGTGTGATCCTAGATGCTGAATATCAATGTAAGCTATTCTTTTACTTAAGTGAGTTAAATCCTATACAGATAACTAATTTAATAAATAATGGTTTTTCTATCCATCATTTACTTATATATTATTTCTGACTATAAACCAACGCAAAATTTTTATCCTGACTTAAAAGCAATTCCTCCCACCAGTATATCTTAAGCAGCCATCAAAACGCTTTTTTTTATTCATGATATCTACAATATCCATTAATACGTCCTTTAAAATTGACACTTCATACAAATTCTCACCTGACCTTCAAGTCCAACAACATGGATATGAAATACCTGAAACATCACAGAAAAATAAATGATAATAGCAATAAAGTATAAAAAAAAGGATGAAAATTTTCCTGGATATAAAATGTTTTTCATTTCACACGCAACAGGGAAAAAATTTACTATTAGCACTAGATATTTTCATACTTATTCACTGTTTCCCATAATAGCATGAAAACACCAAGAGCAGATGATAAACAGCCTCATAAGCTTCCATCCAGTCTAACTGTCATGTATAATGCCCCAAAACTATAGCCTCCTATCCACAAACAGCCCCCACAGACCTTTCCATGGTTTCCCCTGATTCTATGACATCCCCTAGTTTAACCCAGAGACAGCACGTCACCCACTGCATACCACACCATCCCAATTCACTCTAATCATACACACCTTACACTCTCCTGCTTGTTCAAACCCTTTACACTCCATCCTTCCAACACCTTTTCAGTTTCCCCCCTTTTCCCTGTTCTCTCCATTTCTGACACATACATCTTCTTGGTCACACTCTCCTCAACTATCCTTTCCCTGCATCCAAAACATTTCAGCAGTCCCTCTCCAGCTCTCTTATACATACTCCTCTTACTACCAAACCTATCTCTCACCCTACCATTTATTCAGTTAACCCTCCTCACACCACATACTGTCCTTAAACATTTCATTTCCAATATGTCCATCCTCTTCTATACATTTTTATCTAAGATCCATGCCTTATATCCATACAACACCGCTGGAATTACTATACCTCCAAACATACCCCTCGTTTCCCTCACAAACCACTAGCGACATCTCCTTCCACGTACTCTTCACTGTGCCCAAGACCTTAGCCCCTCACCCACCCTATGGCTCACTTCAGCATCCATTTCATTCACTACCAGGTATTTAAAGCACCCCACTTCCTCTAAGATTTCACAATTCAAACTAACATTATAACTAAACGTCTCTTCCAGTTCTAAACATAATAAACTTGCTTTATTTACAATTATTCTCAGTCTTCTTCCACACTCTCCCAAACTGAAACATCTTCTGCAGTTTCTCAATCTAATCTGCCACTTATGTCATCAGCAAACAATAATGACTCACCTCCTTGGCCCCAACAGACTGTGGCCTTGGAATTAAAGTTTTTAATGGGGTTACATGGACTTCCATGGTGCAGTGGTTAGTGTTCCTGACCATGAAGCATTCACAGGCTGCCCACAGTCGGGTGCACAGGTTTGAAACCTGGCTGCAACAGTCTGACCACAGTCAATCCAGCTGTTCATCCACCCCTTGGAGTTCGTCGATAAAATAGCTACCGGCTCATGCTAGGATATATATGTACATATATATCCTATACATGTACATATATATGGCGTGATCAGTGTTATAAATGGAAATGGTGAAGAGTTTGTAGATTTGTGTGCTGAAAAAGGACTGGTGATTGAGAATACCTGGTTTAAAAAGAGAGATATACATAAGTATACGTATGTAAGTAGGAGAGATGGCCAGAGAGCGTTATTGGATTACGTGTTAATTGATAGGCGCGCGAAAGAGAGACTTTTGGATGTTAATGTACTGAGAGGTGCAACTGGAGGGATGTCTGATCATTATCTTGTGGAGGCGAAGGTGAAGATTTGTAAAGGTTTTCAGAAAGGAAGAGAGAATGTTGGGGTGAAGAGAGTGGTGAGAGTATGTGAGCTTGAGAAGGAGACTTGTGTGAGGAAGTACCAGGAGAGACTGAATACAGAGTGGAAAAAGGTGAGAACAAAGGATGTAAGGGGAGTGGGGGAGGAATGGGATGTATTTAGGGAAGCAGTGATGGCTTGCGCAAAAGATGCTTGTGGCATGAGAAGCGTGGGAGGTGATGAAGAAGTAAGATTATTAGTGAAAGAGAAGAGAGAGGCATTTGGACGATTTTTGCAAGGAAATAATGCAAATGAGTGGGAGATGTATAAAAAAAGAGGCAGGAGGTCAAGAGAAAGGTGCAAGAGGTGAAAAAGAGGGCAAATGAGAGTTGGGGTGAGAGAGTATCATTAAATTTTAGGGAGAATAAAAAGATGTTTTGGAAGGAGGCAAATAAAGTGCGTAACACAAGGGAACAAATGGGAACTTCAGTGAAGGGGGCAAATGGGGAGGTGATAACAAGTAGTGGTAATGTGAGAAGATGGAGTGAGTATTTTGAAGGTTTGTTGAATGTGTTTGATGATAGAGTGGCAGATATAGGGTGTTTTGGTCAAGGTGGTGTGCAAAGTGAGAGGGTTAGGGAAAATGATTTGGTAAACAAAGAAGAGGTAGTAAAAGCTTTGTGAAAGATGAAAGCCGGCAAGGCAGCGGGTTTGGATGGTATTGTAGTGGAATTTATCAAAAAAGGGGGTGACTATTGTTGACTGGTTGGTAAGGTTATTTAATGTATATATGATTCATGGTGAGGTGCCTGAGGATTGGCGGAATCCTTGCATAGTGCCATTGTACAAAGGCAAAGGGGATAAGAGTGAGTGCTCAAATTACAGAGGTAAAAGTTTGTTGAGTATTCCTGGTAAATTATATGGGAGGGTACTGATTGAGAGGGTGAAGGCATGTACAGAGCATCAGATTGGGGAAGAGCAGTGTGGCTTCAGAAGTGGTAGAGAATGTGTGGATCAGGTGTTCGCTTTGAAGAATGTATGTGAGAAATACTTAGAAAAACAAATGGATTTGTATGTAGCATTTATGGAACTGGAGAAGGCATATGATAGAGTTGATAAAGATGCTCTGTGGAAGGTATTAAGAATATATGGTGTGGGAGGCAAGTTGTTAGAAGCAGTGAAAATTTTTTATCGAGGATGTAAGGCATGTGTACGTGTAGGAAGAGAGGAAAGTGATTGCTTCTCAGTGAATGTAGGTTTGCGGCAGGGGTGTGTGATATCTCCATGGTTGTTTTAATTATTTATGGATGGGGTTGTTAGGGAGGTGAATGCAAGAGTTTTGGAAAGAGGGGCAAGTATGCAGTCTGTTGTGGATGAGAGAGCTTGGGAAGTGAGTCAGTTGTTATTTGCTGGTGGCTGATTCATGTGAGAAACTGCAGAAGCCGGTGACTGACTTTGGTAAAGTGTGTGAAAGAAGAAAGTTGAGAGTAAATATGAATAAGAGCAAGGTTATTAGGTACCATAGGGTTGAGGGTCAAGTCAACTGGGAGGTAAGTTTGAATGGAGAAAAACTGGAGGAAGTGTTTCAGATATCTGGGAGTGGATTTGGCAGCGGATGGAACCATTGAAGCGGAAGTGAATCATAGGGTGGGGGAGGGGGCGAAAATTCTGGGAGCCTTGAAGAATGTGTGGAAGTCGAGAACATTATCTTGGAAAGCAAAAATGGGTATGTTTGAAGGAATAGTGGTTCCAACAATGTTGTGTGGTTGCGAGGCGTGGGCTATGGATAGAGTTGTACCCAGGAGGGTGGATGTGCTGGAAGTGAGATGTTTGAGGACATGTGGTGTGAGGTGGTTTGATCGAGTAAGTAATGTAAGGGTAAGAGAGATGTGTGGTAATAAAAAGAGTGTGGTTGAGAGAGCAGAAGAGGGTGTTTTGAAATGGTTTGCTCACATGGAGAGAATGAGTGAGGAAAGATTGACCAAGAGGATATATGTGTCAGAGGTGGAGGGAACGAGGAGAAGTGGGAGACCAAATTGGAGGTAGAAAGATGGAGTGAAAAAGATTTTGAGTGATCGGGGCCTGAACATGCAGGAGGGTGAAAGGCGTGCAAGGAATAGAGTGAATTGGAACGATGTGATATACCGGGGTCGACGTGCTGTCAATGGATTGAACCAGGGCATGTGAAGCGTCTGCGGTAAACCATGGAAAGTTGTGTGGGGCCTGGATGTGGAAAGGGAGTTGTGGTTTTAGTGCATTATACATGACAGTTAGAGATTGAGTGTGAACGAATGTGGCCTTTGTTGTCTTTTCCTAGCGCTACCTCGCGCACATGCGGGGGGAGGGGGTTGTTATTCCATGTGTGGTGGGGTGACGACAGGAATGAATAAGGGCAGACTATGAATTATGTACATGTGTATATATGTATATGTCTGTGTGTATATATATGTATAGGTTGAGATGTATAGGTATGTATATGTGCATGTGTGGATATGTATGTATATACATGTGTATGTGGGTGGGTTGGGCCATTCTTTCATCTGTTTCCTTGCGCCACCTCATTAACGTGGGAGACACCAACAAAGTATAAATAAATAAATAAATAAATAAATATTAAAGGGTAAAGGGGAAGAGTGATTTGGGTATGTCTTGGGAGTAAAGTCAGAAAATAGGACAAGAGCAAAGGAAGGAGTAGCACTCTTCCTGAAGCAGGAGTTGTGGGAATATGTGAGAGAGTGTAAAAGTAAACTCTAGATTGATATGGGTAAAACTGAAAGTGGATGGAGAGAGATGGGTGATTATTGGTGCCTATGCACCAGCTCATGAGAAGAAAGATCATGAGAGACAAGTGTTTTGGGAGCAGCTAAGTGTGTTAGCAGCTTTGATGCACGAGACCACACACTGTCCTCAAACATTCCATTTCCAACACATCCACCCTCCTCTGTACAACCCTATCTATAGCCCATGCCTCACAACCATATAATATTGTTGGAACTACTATTCCTTCAATCATACCCATTTTCACTCTCAAGATAATGTTCTCTCCTTCCACACATTCTTCATCACTCCCAGAACCTTTGCCCCCTTCCCTACCCTGTGACTCACTTCTGCTTCCATGGTTCCAATCGCTGCCAAGTCCACTCCCATATATCTAAAACACTTCACCAGAGATATAATTAATTATAACTGATCTCAGTCAAAAGTAAATGAACAGCCTTTATGAATTTTTTTTAAAATGATTATAGGTCAAGCTCCCCTGAAATGCCTTCACAGAAACTAACATGATACATCCATACTTAGCTTCATCTCTGTCAGTTAAGGGAGATTAATTTGATTTTGGTCTAGAATAATAATTAGCCTCTACAAATAGGACAGTGGATGCAGTAATTCAATTTTGTCTCCAATCATGAGTTTCAACAAAATCTAAAACAAAATAAGATCAATATGGATTTTTCACATCTGGCATGATTTTCAAGAGATGATGGCAATACTGAAATCATTCTTATTTTTTCATCAAGATTCTTCTTTCAGAATTAACTGTCCTTGGATGTGGCTCTGGTTTCAATTCATTATACACAATAATTAAAGGGTAGATGTGAGCAAATGAGACCATTTCTTTGTTTATTCCTTGTGTTACCTCGTGAGCACAGGAAGTGGTGAGCACATGAAACCATTTCTTTGTTCCTGATGTCACCTCGTGAGCACAGGAAGTGATGAGCAAATGAGACCATTTTTTTGTGTGCTCCTGGCATTACCTCTTGAGCACAGGAAGTGGTGAATGTATGAAAAAAGTCCAATGTATACAAACAACAAAGCAAACTTTTCTCCCATTCTACTAAGTCAAATAAGGCAGAATTTGTAAAAATAAAGTATACACAATGATGGAGATTAAAGCTTACTTTCCAGGTGAGAGAATTGCACTGACCATTTCATTATGCATCACCATACAAAATACACATTAAATAAAACCAAAAAGTTTACCTATAAGCAATTTACAACAGCCATTATCACAAGAGTTCCCACAGTGAATGAAAACATAGGTTTCTCTGACTAAGGCAGTATCAGTTTAAAACTAAAACATGGCATAAAAAAAATGCAGACAATAAATATTCTCTCTATGGGACATTTTTTTTTTCCTGTTAGCTGAGAAGGCACGGGCAGCTAAGGCCCTGATCAAGGCCAACCCCTAGAAGATTCTCTCTCTCTCTCTCTCTCTCTCTCTCTCTCTCTCTCTCTCTCTCTCTCTCTCTCTCTCTCTCTCTCTCTTTATATAGCACACGGAAACAGACGAAGAAATGGCCCAACCCACCCCCACACACATGCACACACACACACGTCCACACACGCAAACATACACACCCACACATCCCAACGTACACACATATATACACACACAGACACACAATTCACACTGTCTGCCCCTACTCACCCCCATCGCCACCCCGCCACACATGGAATACCATCCCCCTCCCCCCCTCATGTGCGCGAGGCAGCGCCTGGAAAAGACAACAAAGGCCCCATTCGCTCACACTCAATCTCCAGATGTCATGCAATAATGCCCGAAACCACAGCTCCCTTTCCACCTCCAGGCCCCACAGAACTTTCCACGGCTTACCCCAGATGCTTCACATGCCCTGATTCAATCCACTGACAGCACGTCGACCCCGGTATACCACATCGATCCAATTCACTATTCCTTGCACGCCTTTCACCCTCCTGCATGTTCAGGCCCCGATCACTCAAAATCTTTTTCACTCGATCTTTCCACCTCCAATTTGGTCTCCCACTTCTCCTCGTTCCCTCCACCTCCGACACATATATCCTCTTGGTCAATCTTTCCTCACTCATTCTCTCCATGTGCCCAAACCATTTCAAAACACCCTCTTCTGCTCTCTCAGCCACGCTCTTTCTGTTTGCACACATCTCTCTCACCCTTATATTACTTACTCGATCAAACCACCTCACACCACATATTGTCCTCAAACATCTCATTTCCAGTACATCCACCCTCCTGCGCACAACTCAAGCCATAGCCCACGCCTCGCAACCATACAACATTGTTGGAACCACTATTCCTTCAAACATACCCATTTTTGCTTTCCGAGATAATGTTCTCGACTTCCACACATTCTTCAAGGCTCCCAGAATTTTCGCCCCCTCCCCCACCCTATGATTCACTTCCGCTTCCATGGTTCTATCTGCTGCCAGATCCACTCCCAGATATCTAAAACACTTCACTTCCTCCAGTTTTTCTCCATTCAAACTTACCTCCCAATTCACTTGACCCTCAATCCTGCTGTACCTAATAACCTTGCTCTTATTCACATTTATTCTCAACTTTCGTCTTTCACACACTTTACCAAAGTCAGTCACCAGCTTCTGCAGTTTCTCACATGAATCAGCCACCAGTGCTCTATCATCAGCGAAAAACAACTGACTCACTTCCCAAGCTCTCTCATCCACAACAGACTGCATACTTGCCCCTCTTCCCAAAACCCTTGCATTCACCTCCCTAACAACCCAATCCATAAACAAATTAAACAACCATGGAGACATCACACACCCCTGCCGCAAACCTACATTCACTGAGAACCAATCACTTTCCTCTCTTCCTACACGTACACATGCCTTACATCCTCGATAAAAACTTTTCACTGCTTCGAACAACTTGCTTCCCACACCACATATTCTTAAGACCTTCCACAGAGCATCTCTATCAACTCTATCATATGCCTTCTCCAGATCCATAAATGCTACATACAAATCCATTTGCTTTTCTAAGTATTTCTCACATACATTCTTCAAAGCAAACACCTGATCCACACATCCTCTACCTCTATATGTAAACCCTAGCCTGAGCCAGATACCCATTTTTTCAACCAACATTAGGGGTGCATGGACAGCTGGGTTGACTGTGGAATGACTGCCATAACAAGGATTCAAACCCTATGCGCTTGACCCTGGGTAGCCCGTGAATGCATCACAGTCAGGAACGCTAACCACTACACCACGGGAGTCCATACACTTTAAATAAAATTAACATATGATGTGCTACATCTTATCAATTATGACTAAAAGACTTCCTGAGAAAACACATTGCTATTACAAACTTTTTAAAATTAATGTAAATTATCTACCACATACAGAAAACCTTGGTGATAGCGTTATATACAAGTATTATCTACCTTAAGAACTTATGTTCCTGAAGTAGAGAGGTAATGTTCTGCATATCAAAAGAATGTTGAAATATAATTTGGAGCAGATATCTTGTTGAACATAGCAAAAATAGTTATGGCTAATGCTGTAAATGGTTACTCCACATTATGTTACTCTCTAGAAATGCTCAGACAGATTGATTCACTTTCATAGTCATTTCATAGTGACAGTGACGAGCAATTTTCTGAATTCACAGTAATACTGGCGTCAATGAATAAATACTCCAATTGGTTAAACTACATAAACGATGGACAAGATGTCTACATACAGAGCCTTGTATCTGTATATCACAGACAAACTCTGTTATTAGTCCATCACTAAGTAAAAATTCTCTACCTGACAAAATGTAATTTTGTTACACCAAAATTAACCTTATAATTCCAACACCCAATGAGCACAGAGAAAAAAAATCCTGATCAACATCATATAACAATTTCCCAATGTCATGACACCAACATCAAGATATGTAGTACCAAATTATCAGTGTCATATGACAACATACCCTTTCCATAATCCTTGCTATTTTTAATCTCTTGACAAAATGTGTTACAATCAAGAAGGCCAAAAATGAGAGAGCTATCAAAATTCAGAAAGAGCTAATGACTTGTGTTTTATAAAGTAGATGTTTAGGGAAAAACCAAGGCTGTACGATTACAATTTCTAGGTTCAAATTTGAAGACTGGATGATAAAACAAGAAATTTATGAGGAAAAATAAAATGGGTTCTAAGGGGCCTGACATTCTTATATATAAACCTAAACTGAGATAGCCAAAAATTATGGAAATTAGTCCCTATCTAGGCTGCAGTGGACAGGATTTATGGAAATACTTAGTCCCTATCTACGCTGCACTGGACAGGATATCATATTGAAAAATGCCAAACAAAACAAAGTATATTGGCCCCAATAATGCTAACCACATCACATTAGCAATTGACAAACAGTGTCAACAAACTGCAGTAACACTGAATCAACCAATCAAAATAAGGTGTCAGCACACTACAGGTCCAGAAAGCACCGCTAAGTGTATATCCAGCACACCCTGTTTGTTCTCAAAGTTGAAAGCTTCAGCACTCTCCGACTATTTTTCAGACTGAAACTGAACAAAGAATGCTGAAAAATGACAAAGTTAAGAGGGTGGATATCACTTAATCAACTTCACGTTATACATTTGTCTACGCAATTCTGGTAGGACCATCATCTAATATACAGGATTCTCATTACAACTTATGTGGTACTTCTACTTCAGATCAAGAAATGATAAGTACTGAGCAAAAAATCTAGGGTCCTGAAATTCCAACCCTACTCTCATAACAACAAAGATTCAAACTTAACACATAGCTCAAGACATCCATATCATCTACAGTTCTAAGCTGAGACTTGCATTTCACCCATTCTGCATACTAAGAGGGTGGTGTTACATTGGCATAATGTGCCTAATAGCAGTTTCTCTGCTACCTTGGACCTTACACTGCAATCACCCAGCCTGGGAAGTTCCAGTTCTGAGATATTTCAATTTATCAGTTCCCAAAGATATGGCTTCCCTTCAACCTAAAACCAAGTTTTGCAAGTTTTATAGTCCTCATGTGAGTACACATACATTAACATAAATTCTAAATCCAATGAGAGAGCACAATAAAATCTGATAACTACTGAGATAATTATGTACAGTATCACTCTTATATAGATTCTGAAATAAATTTTCATGATTACTCAGGAAATAATATTTACCCACCATATATACCATATCTGAATGAATATATAAGAATATGTGTTTTTGTAGCTGATATTTTTCTAAACTATTTACAACTTTGCTAGATTACATCATTATGAGCAGAAGAATGAGCATCACTTTCTCTTCTGTCCATGTTGTCTCTTGGGGGGTGACCATCTGCAAAATGTAAGTTTTGAAGATTGAATAAAATTTTCTCTCTAAAGCAGTGTCCCACAAGATTAAGTGACATATCTTGGTAATATATCAGCTAGGGTGTGTTCAGTCTCATATTCATAGAGGAGGCAGTAGCCTGCACTCACCTTTTGCAAAGAAATCAGTGTCATCTACAGCAAAATGTTCATCTGAACATGTCTGCTCTTGGCCAATCAACAATCACCAAGACAACTTCCATCAAACCCAATCTACTGACTGCTTGAAGCTCATACATTTTACAGATCATAAGCACCAACCCAAGGCAGTTACAGAGAGTAGGAGGAAAAGTTTTTCATAAAAGTAAGGAAGGCTGAGCAGAGCAGAAAAAAAGAAGGAATATACATAGAACACTACTTCCTGAAGAGAAGGATCTTTCAACCTTCAAAATTTATGTTTACCTCCTTTGCAGCCAGTCCTACAAGCACTGAAAGAATATTCAAATTAAAGAGGAGAACTACAAAAGTCATTCATGTAAGATTAACCTAACAGCAAAGATACTTTAGCAGAGAATTTTTGAAACTCAAAACCAATGCTACTGAGGGGGAAACAGGATATGTCCACCACAAGAAAAAATATGACATCCCTTAATGAACATGAAACAAGGGGTTGATGGTTAGTTATCGAATGATCTGGGTGGGAAGGATCTAGCAATACTGCATGCTGAGATGAAACTGTATTGGAAGGATCTTTGTTTCACCAAGGAGATGCTCAAAGCTTGTATTTTTCTCCCCCACACTAGTTCACCATTTCCCACATTATCAAGGTAGCACTGAGAACAGATGAAGGCCTCATTCACTCACATCCACTCCCTCGTTGTTATGCATATTGCAGTGAAACCAAAGCCCCTGATCTACAATCTGGACCCACAAACCTTTCCATGGTTTCCCCTGACCACTCCATATACCCTTGTTCAGCCCAATGACAGCAAGTCACCCCTAGTATACCACTTTGCTCAAATTCACTCTACTCCTGGCAACTTTTACGCCATCCTTCCACCTCCTTCTTGGTTCCCCCTTTCCCTTGTTCCTTGATCTTCTGACATGTATACCCACTTATTCATACACACACACACACACACACATACATACATATATATATTTTTTTATACCTGATCATCATTTCCCACATCAGCGAGGTAGCACCAGGAAAAAGACCAAGAAAGGAACATCACGCTCACATACATACATACACACACACTCACACATATTTTCTTTTCATTATTGTACTTGATTACCATTTCTCGTGCCAGTGAGGTAGCATCAAGAAACAGACGAAGAACAACCCATCCACTCATATGAACATATACATAAACGTCCATATACATACATACATATATATATCAACATATACACTTATACATACATATGTACATATTCACGCTTGCTTGCCTTCATCCATTCCTGGCACTACCCCACCCCACTCGAAAAAACATCGCTCCCCCGTGCTTCAGCAAGGTAGCACCAGGAAAACAGACAAAATAGGCCACATTTGTTCACACTCAGTCTCTAGCTGTCATTTGTAATGCACCGAAACCACAGCTCCCTATCCACATCCAGGCCCCACACACCTTTCCATGCTTTACCCAAGATGTTTCACATGCCCTCCTTCAGTTCACTGACATTCCCAGTATACCACACTGTTCCAATCCACCAATGATACAGGTCTGGCAGCTGATTGGAGTGTGAAACTGCACAAGTTGGTGACTGAGTTTGGAAAAGTATGTGAAAGGAGAAAGTTGAGAGTAAATGTGAATAAGAGCAAGGTTATTAGGTTCAGTAGGGTTGAGGAACAAGTTAATTGGGAGGTAAGTTTGAATGGAGAAAAATTGGAGAAAATGAAGTGTTTTAGATATCTGGGAGTGGACTTAGCAGTGAATGGAACCATGGAAGCAGAAGTGAGTAACAGGGTGGGGGAGGGGGCGAAAGTTCTGGGAGCGATGAAGAATGTGTGAAAGGAGAGAACATTATCTGAGAGAGCAGAAATGGGTATGTTTGAAAGATTAGTAGTTCCAACAATGTTATATGGTTGCAAGACATGAGCTCTAGGTAGGGTTGTGCAAAGGAGGGTGGATATGCTGGAAATGAAATGTCTGAGGATGATATGAGCTGTGAGGTGGTTTGCTCAAGTAAGTAATGAAAGGGTAAGAGAGATGTGTGGTAATAAAAAGTGTGGTTGAGAGAGCAGAAGAGGGTGTGTTGAAATGGTTTGGGCATATGGAGAGAATGAGTGAGGAAAGATTGACAAAGAGGATATATGTGTCAGAGGTGGAGGGAACACGGAGAAGCGGGAGACCAAACTGAAGATGGAAGGATGAAAAAGATTTTAAGCGATCGGGGCCTGAACATGCAGGGGGATGAGAGGGGTGCAAGGAACAGAGTGAAGTGGAACAATGTGGTTTACTGGGGTCAACATGCTGTCAATGGACTGAACCAGGGCAAGTGAAACATCTGGCATAAACCATGGAAAGGTTTGTGGGGCCTGGATATGGATAGGAAGCTGTGGTTTCAGTGCATTACACATGACAGCTAGAGACTGAGTGTGAACAAATGTAGCCTTTTTTGTCTGTTTCCCTGGCGCTACCATGCTGAAGAGGGGTCAGCAATGTTGTTTCCTGTGGGGCAGGATGGTGCCAGATATAGATTAAAGGTAAGCAAGTATGAACATACACATGTGTATATATGAATATGTCTGTGCATGTGTATGTATGTATATGTGTATATATTGAAATGATATCCCCGGGGATAGAGGAGAAAGATTACTTCCCATGCATTCCCCGCGTGTCGTAGAAGGCGACTAAAGGGGACGGGAGTGGGGGGCTAGAAACCCTCCCCTCTTTGTATGCTAACTTTCTAAAAGGGGAAACAGAAGAGGGAGTCATGCGGGGAGTGTTCATCCCCCTCAAAGGCTCAGATTGGGGTGTCTAAATGTGTGTGGATGTAACCAAGATGAGAAAAAAGGAGAGATAGGTAGTATGTTTGAGGAAAGGAACCTGGATGTTTTGGCTCTGAGTGACACAAAGCTTAAGAGTAAGGGGGAAGAGTGGTTTTGGAATGTCTTGAGAATAAAGTCGGGTTGGTGAGAGAAGAGCAAAGGAAAGAGTAGCACTACTCCTGAAGCAGGAGTTGTGGGAGTATGTGATAGAGTGTAAGAAAGTAAACTCTAGATTGATGTGGGTAAAACTGAAAGTGGAAGGAGAGAGATGGGTGATTATTGGTGCCTATGCACCTGGTCATGAGAAGAAAGATCATGAGAGGCAAGTGTTTTGGGAGCAGCTGAGTAAGTGTGTTAGCAGCTTTGATGCACGAGACCAGGTTATAGTGATTTGGTGATTGGAATGCAAAGGTGAGTAACGTGGCAGTTGAGGGTATAATCGTTGTACATGGGATGTTCAGCATTGTACATGGAAATGGTGAAGAGCTTGTAGATTTGTGTGCTGAAAAAGGACCGGTGACTAGGAATACCTGGATCAAAGAGAGAGATATTCATAAGTATACATATGTAAGTAGGAGAGAAGGTTAGAGAGCATTATTGGATTACATGTTAATTTATAGGCACGCGAAAGAGAGACTTTTGGATGTTAATGTGCTGACAGGGGCAACTGGAGGGATGTCTGATCATTATCTTGTGGACAGGAAGGTGAAGATATGTAGAGGTTTTCATAAAAGAAGAGATAATGTTGGGGTGAAGAGAGTGGTGAGAGTAAGTGAGCTTGGAAAGGAGACTTGTGTGATGAAGCACCAGGAGAGACTGAGTGCAGAATGGAAAAAGGAGAGAGCAAATGATGTAAGGGGAGTGGGATGTATTTAGGTGAGCAGTGATGGCTTGTGCAAAAGATGCCTGTGGCATGAGAAAGGTGGGAGGTGGGCAGATTAGAAAGGGTAGTGAGTGGTGGGATGAAGAAGTAAGATTGTTAGTGAAAGAGAAGAGAGAGGCAATTGGTTGATTTTTGTAGGGAGGTAGTGCAAATGACTGGGAGATGTACAAAAAAAAAAAAAAAGATGCAAGAGGTCAAGAGAAAGGTGCAAGAGGTGAAAAAAAGGGCAAAGGAGAGTTGGGATGAGAGAGTATCATCAAATTTTAGGGAGGACAAAAAGATATTTCGGAAGGAGGTAAATAAAGTGCATAAGACAAGAGAACAAATGGGAACATCGGTGAAGTGGGATAATGGGGAGGTAATAACAAGTAGTGGTGAACTGAGAGGGAGATGGAGTGAGTATTTTGAAGGTTTGTTGAATGTGTTTGATGACAGAGTGGCAGATATAGGGTGTTTTGGTCGAGGTGATGTGCGAAGTGAGAGGGTCAGGGAGAATAATTTGGTGAACAGAGAAGAGGTAGTGAAAGCTTTGCGGAAGATGAAAGCTGGCAAGGTAGCAGTTTTAGATGGTACTGCAGTGGAATTTATTAAAAAAGGGGGTGCCTGTGCTGTTGATTGGTTGGTGAGGATATTCAATGTATGTATGGTTCATGGTGAAGTGCCTGAGGATTGGCAGAATGCATGCATAGTTCCAATGTACAAAGGCAAAGTGGATAAAGGTTAGTGTTCAAATTACTGAGGTATAAATTCGTTGAGTATTCCTGGGAAATCATATGGGACGGTATAGATTGAGAGGGTCAAGGCATGCACAGAGCATCAGATTGGGGAAGAGCAGTGTGGTTTAAGAAGTGGCAGAGGATGTGTGGATCAGGTGTTTTCTTTGAAGAATGTATGTGAGAAGTACTTAGAAAACCAGATGGATTTGTATGTAGCATTTATGGATCTGGAGAAGGCATGTGATAGAGTTGACCGAGATGCTCTGTGGAAGGTATTAAGAGTATATGGCGAGGGAGGTAAGTTGCTAGAAGCAGTGAAAAGTTTTTATCGAGGATGTAAGGCATGTGTACAAGTGGGAAGAGAGGAAAGTGATTGGTTCCCAGTGAATGTCAGTTTGCGGCAGGGATGCGTGACGTCTCCATAGTTTAATTTGTTTATGGATGGGGTTGTTAGGGAGATGAATGGAAGAGTTGTGACATCTCCATGGTTGTTTAATTTGTTTATGGATGGGGTTGTTAGGGAGATGAAAAGAAGAGTTTTGGAGAGAGGGGCAAGTATGCAGTCTGTTGTGGATGAGAGGGCTTGGGAAATGAGACAGTTGTTGTTCGTTGATGATACAGCGCTGGTGGCTGATTCGGGTGAAAAACTGCAGAGGTTGGTGACTGAGTTTGGTAAAGTATGTGACAGAAGAAAGGTGAGAGTAAATGTGAATAAGAGCAAGGTTATTAGGTTTAGTAGGGCTGAGAGACAAGTAAATTGGAATGTAAGTTTGAATGGAGAAAAACTGGAGGAAGTGATGTGTTTTAGATATCTGGTAGTGGATTTAGCGGCGGATGGAACCATGGAAGCAGGAGTGAGTCACAGGGTTGGGAAGGGGTGAAGTTCTGGGAGTGTTAAAGAATGTGTGGAAGGCGAGAACATTATTCTGGAGAGCAAAAATGGGTATGTTTGAAAGCATAGTGGTTCCAACAATGTTATATGGTTGTGAGGCATGGGCATAGATAGGGTTGTGTGGAGGAGAGTGGATGTGTTGGAAATGAGATGTTTAAGGACAATATGTGGTGTGAGGTGGTTTGATCGTGTAAGTAATGAGAGCGTAAGAGAGATGTGTGGTAATAAAAAGTGTGGTTGAGAGATAGAGAGAGCAGGTTAAGGATGCAATGAATCCAGAGTCACCACTAACACTCGCCATCAAGTTACAACTACAAGGTGAACAAACTTGGATAGTTCAGCTAACTTTATTTCAGGGATTAAAACAAAGCAAATGCCACACACAAAACTGCATGTACAACCAATGAAGGTGGCGATACTGGGAAAAATATCACAACTATCTACAGTCTATAACAAAATATATTTACCATATGTGTAAGTATAAAATCAAAATAACTAAAAAATTAATGAAAAGAAAGGGATACTGATATACCAAACCGGCTATAGTTAGAGAAGCCAAGCTGCACATCTTTTCACCGAAAGAATCTAGAAATGTGTAAGCTTTGAGCAGTTGATCTGGTGGTGTCAGCCTCATGGCAGTTGCTGACTGGCAGAGAGTGGACCACTTTAGGCAGGCATTTTGCAGTGGACATCATTACATTACTTCAAGAGGGTAAGAATAAGCTACTAGGGCTAAAATCGGGCTCAAAAATCCCTACCCAACATATTACCAAAATACATCTCAATGTCTGCAGTACAGGCCACAGAGAAAAGATCAAATGATTAATAACTACAAAATCAATAACAATGTGCTCAAAATTATACAAAGAAATCAACAAATTATTCAATATCAGATGCACTATTTCCTTCCAGAAAACATTAACATTAACATTAAGGTAAAGGCAACTTTTCAGGAGAACACAAGATTGCAATTCATTTACAGTACTTATATATGATACTTTAGCCCTTATGTACTGAATGGATAGTCCATTCATCCTACTCACGGTGCAAACATAACTAAGGTTAAGAGGAATATGGTGAGATATACCATGGACTTGTTTGGAAAACATTATGTACAGGGTACTTTATCAAGAACATGGTTGCCAATATGCATCCCACTCAATGAAACAGAGCTGAAAAATCCTTCACCACATTTTTCCACACATGCTCAATTCTCACACAAATAATCCCTCATTTTGGCCTTCAGCTTATCTTTAGTCTCCAGAGACATTACAGTGCACTTCTGTTTCTCTTAGGACAAAATACTTGTATTGATCCTCTCATAATCTTTCTTGCCACAGACTTATGTCACTGCAACTTACCATTCTTAACTTTATCAAATACCCCTTCCCTCTTCCACATCTCACTTCAATTTCCTCTCTAACAGTCTGTCTACTCACTGATATCTATCTACCTTACAGTCTACCTATTTATCTGTATATCTATCTATCTATGTCTTGAAAAGTTCCTAAGCTTAAACTCTACAAGCCAAACTTCTACAGCACACCTATGTGTCATTGGCACACATTTAGTGATACAAGACCCTTCTAAAAACCTTCATCACTTATGCAAATTGAAAAATGGTGGTTCTCAAGAATGAAAAACATTCCTCTACTGAAGGAAGACCATCTGAGAAACCACTTGCTCATGGGGAATTAAAACAGTTTCACCCAAAAAAATAGGGTGAATCTATAATAATTCACCCCTTCAGATCATATAATTTGTTTGAGGTTGGTGGATACTCGTTCACAATGATTAAATGGCACACAGAATCATGCACAGGCCCATGACATCACAGTGCAGAAATTACATGGTGGAGCAGACCAAAGCCCAACCATTTATTCACTGATCACAGGCATCTGTTACTGTCAGATTCAAGAAAAAAAATTCAAAATGGAAAGAGGGGAAGGAAGAAAAATTTTACTGTATATATGCAACAGTTGGTCCACAGTCAACTTCATCCATCCCTAGGGGCTAGTCGATATAAATGGGCACCTGGTTCAGGATAGGGTATATATAGTGTTCATGAGATGACCTCAAGTAGGGCTTCAGTTGCTCTGCCATCTCAGCTTTAAAAAAATCTAAGTTTTGTTAGATTAAGTTAGGTCAGAGTACAAACCCAACCTCATCTAGCATATAAAATTATTGGAGCCCCAACTAATCTCCTGGTGGATAAAAAAAAAAAAAAACAGTGGCCCTTCAAACTTCAAAACTACAAAACTCACCTATGGTGTACAGAGCCCTTTGAACATCTGATAAAAAAAAACTACCCCTTATAATGACTTGCCTACCACTCCAGACCATCCTCTTTTCGAGGTAACATACCCAAAGTCATATAAGGCAGGTCAAAGATATACAAATGCTCCCCAACACATGTCCAAGTTCCATTCTGTCCGATCGCTCAGATCTCAAAATGGACGTAAGTCAGACGTATGTCAGCATGGCATGTAGAATTCTTTTACCCTACTCAATTTCTTTCTATCATGATTATCTTGTTTTTCCTTAACCAGCTTTATAATATGATTCTGTATTTCTTTTTATCTTTAAGATTTTTTAGTTAATGGATTGATTAATCAAAACTTTCAATGAACTCTTCTACAGCTCCATGTTAGCACTTGCTCCTTCACCTGTGACTCGAAAATTGTGCAAGCTATATCTCCTTTTCAATCTACTGAAACAACCATGACTTGCTGTGAAGTTCTCAATGTAATCCTGTCCCACTCGCTCATTCAAAGTCTCAAAAAGACTTCTAGCCTTCGCCTGAATTGTTAGTAAACTTAGTGGTATACGTTTTTGAACTTGATCTTCCATCCACTGCATCAACAACTTTTCCATTTGTGAATGGGCCCTTGTCATTGCTTTGTTATCATCACACACTTCATAATTTCCAACCTTTTCACTACTTCACATACCTTTTCTTTGTCCTGTAAAATTGTGGACTATTGAATGGGACAACTCTTGATCACGTGCAATCACATTAACTTCTTTCCTTCTTCATAATGGGTCATTATCTTCACTTTTAATTCTAAATCAAGCATCTTCCTCGGTTTCTTGCCAGATCTATCACCACGTGATGAGTTTTTCCTCTTGCCCATCATCTTCTTTGGGGTTCAATACTAATATGGTTTAATCCAGTACAAAAACTTGTTAGATTCACTTGAATTACTTCACTTCCTCAATGGAAACTGAGAGCGAGAATTGAGAGATGCTGTGATGTACATAATGCCAGGATCATCTGACATTCACTATCACACACTTGCAGCTGTTAAGACTGGAGGATCTACGACTAAGCATAATTTTCATATTTACCTAATATTTTTTCATTTACATTTTCTCTGGATGTATGTACAGATGGTAGTAAGTTGCATAGGTCATAAGTCAGGGAGCATCTGTACTGCAAAGCTAAACCACACTGTTTGTCAAGTGCCACTGATCCATCTTGCTAATCTCATCCACAATGGTTACCTTAAAAGGCCATGCGAGCTATTCTCTAGCATAAAGCTAAGAATCTAATCAATTACATCTTCACCTTCAGCACTTGGCTAAAACCAGTGCTTTTGAACATATGCAGAACTCCAGATGAAAAACAACATAGCCCAGTGCATCTACACTGATAATTCTCACAATTCTACCACTGGGAGAGCAAGTACAGCTACAATTGTGATTAAGCCTAATGATAATAGATTAGAGAAAAATGTTAGAATAAACAATTGGGCATCTAACCTTCAACTTTCTCTCTTTACACATTCTCCCAAAATCTGTCACTAGCTTCTGCAGTTTCCCTCTGGAGTCACCACCAAAGCCATGTTGACTGTAACCTGCAATTGATTCACCTCCCTTGCCCAATCCTGCCAATCCCCAGGACAGCACAGACCTGCCCCTCACTCTTGTAAGACCCTTGCATTCACCTTCCACATCACCCTGTCCACAAACATCTTAATTAAGCATAGGTGAGATCACACATTCTTAACTAATACCCAACTTCATCAAGAACAACTCACTCTCCTTCCTTCCTAAAAACATGTCTTACTTTCCTGGTAAAAATTCCTCATTCCATCTCTATTTCATTAACTTTCCATTCAACCTAAACAGTTTTTGCATCATTCACAAGGCCCTTCTGTCAATCCCATCACATACTTACTCAAGATCCATACATGCCACATGCAATTCATTCTTTTTGTCCAATTATTTGCCACAAAAAAAATCTTCAAAACAAATATTGGTCCACACATTTTCTACCTCTCCTCCTGAAACCACACTATTCTTCCCCATGTCACCATCCTCTCAATCACCACTCTCCCATACACCCTACCATGTAAATCCAACAGAACAGTACCTTTGTAATTCAAGCATTTATTTCCACCCCAACTGTCTTTATGTAAGGCCATATACATGTACTGTCAGTGCACAGGCACCTCATCTTGGACCATACATATGTTGAAGAGCCTGACTATCAACAACACTGTCAACCTTTTCTTTAGAAACTCAATTGCAATCCCATCCACTTCTGCAGCTTTGTTACACTTCATCTCTGTGCATGATTTTCACTACCTCCTCTCTTCTAACTCCACCATTCACCATAATTCTCTTACTTTCCATGCTAACTCTTCCAAACACAAATCTCTCATCCTATCATCTAATATATTCAACAGCCATTCAAATTAATATCTCCACCTCTTTTCAATGTTAAGTGAAACCACTTTTCCATCTGTTCCTCTACACTTTTTTTCCCATTTCTCTTGGTCTCATGCTATTTACTTCTATGTAAACATTTTCATATTCTCTTTAAAGTCCAGAGATACTCTCTCAATCCAACTCTCATTTGCCCTCTTTTTCAGTTCTTATGCTTGTCTTTTGACTTACCACTTGAAATCCGACCAAGCACTGCACTCCTTGCCTTGAGATTCCATATCATAAAACATACAATTAACTCAAAATTTACGCACATGCATCATGAGTTGGTGGAGTAAAAATAATCTAGTCTCCTAACCTTTTCAATGCTGTAGCCCATAAAACAAAGCATCACTATAAAAAGGAATTACAACATTAAGGGTTTTCAATGGTACTTAAATCCAAATGCAGTACGTGTATCAAGACTTACCTCAGCAGAGATGAGTCAACTGTTAGCCTAGGCCGCTTAAATTGAGCCGAGTTAATATATTCCTCAACCAGCTTTGGTGTTACACATATTACATGTTGGCCTTTCCAGTACTTGACTAAGTTGATATTCTGAAGCGTAGAAATAATGTCTTGCTGTGTAATGCTCGTCATTTGACTGAAAAGTTGTAAAGGGTTATACTATTAATACTGGATATCAAAAATACCTTTTAATTTTTCTTTCTCTCAAGCAAATGAGCTTAAACTTGTGACTAAGAGAGAGAATCCTCCCAGAACTTGTAAAATTTGAACAGTAAAATAAAGTATTCTATAAATCATGATACTTCTCACTATATAAAAAAAAATGCCTTTTTATATGTGCACTCCGACAGAACTATAGAATACCTCCATGATTTTACATTTCAAAAAACTGTTTAAATGCATCCATAATAACTAAACACACATTTCACTAAAACTCTCAAAATAAGTTTGATCATAATCTTTTAAGTCGAATGAAAATACATTCTCTTAATCTGTATGTATTTACACTTCTACATACCAAAACCAAACCTACATTTGATATCATATATAAGTATGTGTGTATGTTGGTCTATTTTTTTCGAAAATGTCAATAACTTTACTACAAAATCGTATATTAATGACTGGATTCTAAAATATTGCTAATGATCCCACATGGCACACAAAGGATACAAAATCATATCAGTGTTACAGATTCAACACAACAATTTTGAGCTAACACTGAAAAAAATAATATCTTACTAACCTATAATGTACATCCCTTTTCATTACGGTGGTAAATGTTTTGGATTGTCTGATTCCATGTATAATAAGTTGAAAAAATAGCAAAGCTTCTACCTGAAATTGTAAGCAGTACATACAATTTCCTGCATCTACAATTCCAAGTCTATTAAAAGACTCAACTGGATGACTTAGGTTTACAATGAACTCTTCAATGACCAGGCAGATAAAAATGATTGCCTCATTCAAAGCATTCCAGAACAAAAAGAATCAATTAACCACTTTGTTCTTCATGCATCATCTCTAACTCTTATGTCAATACCACCATTATAAATATATTTTCAACAGGTTTCCCTTGGCCTCCACTTCATACACAGCTCTCTGAATAAGTAATGACCATACAATGAAAGTTAATCTTTTTACTCTAAATATGTTTTTTTTTTTTTTTTTTTGCTTTGTTGCTGTCTCCCACGTTTGCGAGGTAGCGCAAGGAAACAGACGAAAGAAATGGCCCAACCCACCCCCATACACATGTATATACATACGTCCACACACGCAAATATACATACCTACACAGCTTTCCATGGTTTACCCCAGACGCTTCACATGCCTTGATTCAATCCACTGACAGCACGTCAACCCCGGTATACCACATCACTCCAATTCACTCTATTCCTTGCCCTCCTTTCACCCTCCTGCATGTTCAGGCCCCGATCACACAAAATCTTTTTCACTCCATCTTTCCACCTCCAATTTGGTCTCCCTCTTCTCCTCGTTCCCTCCACCTCCGACACATATATCCTCTTGGTCAATCTTTCCTCACTCATTCTCTCCATGTGCCCAAACCATTTCAAAACACCCTCTTCTGCTCTCTCAACCACGCTCTTTTTATTTCCACACATCTCTCTAAATATGTATCAGAACTAATATATCTGCATCTTTTCAAACATGCAAAAAACATGGAACCTACAAATGCATCAGCTTTCAAATCAGTTATCCTATGAAATCAGCAGCATCAGCAGTACACATCAGTTATCAAAACTTCAAAATATCTTAACAAACCTGAGGTCTTTGATGGAAAGAGTGCCCTTAAAGTCTCTGAGAATCTCTAGCAGTACCCAAGTCCAGTAAGATCTGTAGGACAGCTTTCCCAGATCTGACAACGGTTTCTCTGGGCTCCCTACAACTCCTTCTAACTTACTTAATTCATAACTGGAAAATGAAAAAGAAAACATAAAAAATGAATCTGGAAAACGTTAATGACATGCTCAACTTATGACTAAAGCCCTAATTCTATTTCTTTATCATTGCAAACTTCTGGCTAATCTTAAGCGGACCAAACGTGAAATCATTATCATTTGTGAAACATTCAAAACAATAAAGATATAAGGTTTTCTAAATAGAAGTAACTGGATGCAATCTAGAGAATATTACTTCATTAGCTTCAGCGTTTTCTGTGCGATAAGATTTAGTTACATGATGAGAAGTTTGAAGCAAGAAATGCTTCTCCAAATGATGGAAAAGATGAAAGGACAAGATTCTAAAACTAATTAATAAATCAATACGAAAACAAATATCTCTTTTACTGAAGTACCAAATATGACGCCTATATCTAAGGCACATATCAGTTCACTGGTATATGCAGTACTTTGAGGGTGGATCATATGAAATACCTCTCATTCAGGGAATTCACAAACACTGGATTAACAATAATTATGTGATGTGTCTGCAAGCACCCTTCAGTTGCATCATGTGATATGATGAATCAGCATTTGTAATGTTACAGAGTTGCATGATATTTAGGGAACTGACAAAAAAGTGTAAGACATACAGATTAGGAGTGATTTCAGGTGGGTGTATATCTGGTGGGGTAGTATTTACCATTCAGAAGGGAGGACAGTTGTTTACTACATCTCGAGATATTTTAGGGAGCACATGGTTTGTTAATGCTATGTTTGATGAGGGTGAAAGAATCTGTGAGAATAAGTTATTGAAGTTGGTTATGTACTGCAGCCACATATATTCTTACCGCTTTTGGGAATATTAAATGGGAATCTGAGATGGATAAGGAAAAGTTTTTAGAGGCACTACCCTCTCACTCTACATCAAGTGGTAAAAGTTGCACATCACTTCCATCATAGGCCCAGATGAAGATCTAAACCTAGCAGACCCTATCACAGAGGGAGAGTCCAATGTGGAAATTCATGTTGAGGGCACAAGTCAGGATACTTCAACTACAGCCACAAGCACAGAAAGTGACTCAAAAGCTGATCTAGGTATAGAAAGAAAATGAGTAAGTAGAAGGCAGGAACTGAAAAGTACAGACATGTTTTACAGAGAGAGACAGGGATTCTGACTCAAGTATGAAAGGAGAGGGAGAAAGCTGAGGCTAAGAAATTTCTAGCACAGATACGAGTGGAGAAAGGGATCTTGACACTGACTCAGGTATGGAGGGAGCTACAGAGAAAATACAGAAGCCATGAAACTCTCAGGCCTGGCCACAGACACGGAGAGGATGAGATACATCACAGTAAATGAGCGACAAATACAGGGGATAGACAAAGTCTGTAGATACTGTGCAGAGGGAAACTGCATGTGTGGCAAGACTGGCATCTTGTACTGGGGGAAATGTACATCTGAACACTGCAGAAAATGTCTGAACTGGCTGAAGAAAGTTAAATGCTGGTACTGGGAATGATGCAGATTCTACCACCAGCAGTTGTTCAAATAATCACTGGTGATGTAGCGCTGCTTCAGTGAGTACTGTGAGAACCATCACATCGCAAAGACAATGCGACATATCCCTGGTGCCCATCAAAATACACACTTTTTTAATGCCACACACAGGACCAAACTGAGGCAAAGAACCACCAGAGGAGGAAATGGCATTGGCTTCCCTCTTCAGAATGGCGAGGGAATTGAAAGCTCTTTGCCAAAATTCAGCAAAACAGAATATTAACTCCCTAAAACAACACAGAGACAAGCCATGTAACATCCTTCATACATGCTAACATACAGGGACTGAAATCACATTAAACAAATAAAATCCCACTTATAAAAGGCTTGCTAAACAAGTGCAGTACTTGCAGTCTTCACTGAAACACACACAAAAGACAATATGAACAGTGATGTGTAGTCCCAACTTACAACCTGCACAGATGCAACAGAACTAGGTCATTGTAGGTGAGCTGCATCATAAATAGTTGATACAATTATAACAACTGAGCTCTTCATACACTGTAGAAAAGTACTTGTCAAGACTGAAAACCTATATCTGATCACTGCAGTACTGTGCAGACCACCTGATGCAAAGCCTATTGAATTTACAGAACAAATAAGAAACATGAAATCATGTCTCTACCACCTTAAAAACCAAGTTCCAAATATAATTGCCTTAGGAGACTGCAACCTGCCACACATTAAATGATGATATACAAGAAATAACATCGTAGCATAAAATAATGACACCTGATGCAGCTCATGCAGCTCCAACAAACAAAAAAGATAGTTCTTCAAACTATACAAGAAGTCCTCCTGTATCCAACAAATAACAAAACCAACTATAAGATATAACATTCTTGAATCAACCTTTACATGCAATATGGACGTAATATGTGATACTACAATATCAAACACCCTATAATCTGATGATAACATCATATGTTATTCTTTCTTGCCTATCCCTGGGGATAGGGGAGAAAGAATGCTTCCCACGCATTCCCCAGATGTCGTAGAACGCAACTAAAGGGGAGGGAAGTGGGGGGCTGGACACCCTCCCCTCCTTGTATTTTAACTTTCTAAAAGGAGAAACAGAAAAAGGAGTCACGCGGGGAGTGCTCATCCTCCTCAAAGGGTCAGATTGGGGTGTCTAAATGTGTGTGGATGTGGCCTTCTTTCACTCTGTCCCATTCTCATTACATTTGTTCAGGCTGAATTCTGGCATAAATGTTACAAGAACAGTAAATGATACCAAAATCTGTAATGGCAATATGAATATCCATTCTACTATTTTACCTGAAGGCTATGAGGAGTTTCCCATATCCTTTTCTTTGGAATGGTGGCAGCGTCATAATACATGCAACATTGTTGCCATCTGGAGACTCTTTTTCCTGAGAAAGCAGTGAACAATTTGAATTACAAGACCAATCTTCAAAAAGGAAAAAAAAATAGAGCACTAAACTATTATTTTTAAAAATCTTGTACATTTTCTTTTACACAATATGCTGTAGCTGCCTGAGACGAACATGATTAAATGCACAGAACACTGCATCCAAAGAAATATAATATTTGCAAGGTGACAGGTCACAATCATGCCTTGCATACTGGTAGAATTACAATTTATGAGTAAAAAGGAACACCATAAGGATTATAGTTGTATCTATAATAACAATTAAGACCTACTCTGGTCAAAGCAATTAAAAAATCTGCCAGTTTGGATATCAATAAATCCTGTGGCTTGAAAATCTAGATAAAAATATGCTGAATAATCTTTAGAATGGCATTTATATAAAACAAAAAATATTACAAAAAATCAAATATCATGCTAACAATATACTGTTCCCATAAAAGCTTTTGTGTCAAACCAATAACAATATACAATTATATCAAGGGCCAAGAAAAAATAAATATATCATTCCCTCTACATTTTAATTCTTACCTTTGAGAAATAGCCAACTAAATGAGCACCTTGTTTGTCCACCTCACAAAGGATATAAAATAAGAATGGTTCAACATCAAAATACAAAGTCTTGTGGTCAAGAAACAATTTGGCTAAAAGACATAAGTTCTGGCAGTAAATCTTGTGATCAGCACCATCCACTTCATAGATACTTAGTGTTCCTTTGCGATAAATGTCCCTGCCAGGTGGTTGTCTCCATGTGCACTCACTCTATGGGAAAAGGCAAATTGTTTACAACAAAAAATTAGGCGAATCATTCATATTAAGTTGCTCTAAACAAATCTGGGAAAAATAAGCATCCTTGCTAGGAAATGAATATACACATTCCAAGAAAACCGAATCCAGATATATCTTTCTCCCTGATTTTCAATAAATCTGTAATACCCTACATCTAATAAGTTCCCCTGACCAATCCACTAATGATCATATATTCAGTATCTACCTTCTATGATCATAATACTAAAGCATTAAATTCCATAACCTCTCTTCACAGTAATTCACCTCCCTTGAATTCTCTCAGGTTAACAAACTTATGGACTATAATCACCAGAACATCACATTTAACAGTTATGAAATGCAGCACCGGATATATCATATAATTCTTCCCATCAGAGGAATTATTTCACCCTAATATGAATAGCACTACTGCCAAAGCAGAAGTTGTGGGAGTGTGTGACACAGAAATGAGCTAGATCTAGGCTGGTGTGAGTAAAGATGAAAGTGGATGGCGAGAAACAGATAATCATTAGAGCTTATGCACCTGGCCATGAAAAGAACGATCATGAAAGGCATGTGTTCTGGAAGCAGCTGAGTGAGTATCAGTTTTGATGCAAGAGACCAGGTATTTGTGATGTGCAACTCAAATCCAAAGGTAAGTAACGTGGCAATTGAAGGTATAACTGGGGGACTTAGCATATTCAGTAAAGTGAATAAAACAGCTTTTGGAGTTGTGTGCAGAAAAATGACAGGTGATTAGGAATACCTGGTTTTAAACGAGAAACATACACACATATACATATTTGAGTAAGAGAGATGGTCAACAGGCATTACTGGATTACAAATTAATTGATATGCATGTAAAAGAGACTTTTGGCTGTGAATGTGCTGAGAGGGGCAGCTGGTGGGATATGATAATTAACTTAAGGAGGCAAGGGTAAAGACTTGTAGAGGTTTTTAGGAAAGACAAAACATTATCGGTGGGAAGAGACTGAAGAGAATAACTGAGCCTGGAAAAGAAACTTGTGAGAAGAAATACCAGGAGAGATTGAGTGCAGAATGGCAAAAGGTGAAGGCATATGAAGCTAAGGGAAAGGATGAGAAATGGTAGGTATTTAGGGAAGCAGTACTGGCATGTGTGAGAGATGCACATTGCGTGCAAAAGGTGGGAGGTGGGCAGATTAGAAAGGGTAGTGAGTGATGAGATCAAAAGGTTGCAAGTGAAAGAGAAAAGAGAGGCATTCAGGCAGTACTTACAGGGAGGAACCACAAGTGACTGAGACATGTATAAAACAAAGCAGCAGAAGGTTAAGAAGAAGGGCTGGGGTTGAAAAAGAGGGCAACTGAGAGTTAGGAAGAGCAAGTATCAGTAAACTTTAGGGAGAATAAGATGTTTTGGAAGGAGGTTAATAATGTGCAAAAACAAGAGAACAAATGGGAACATCAGTGAAGGTGACAAAGAGGGAAGTGGAAACACACAGCAATAAAGTGGAGGAGGAGATGGAGTAATTATTTTGAACAATTTCTAAATGCGTTTGAAGATGGGTGGTTTGGATTGGGATGGTACGCAAAGTAAGAGAGTCATGGAGAGGCATGGTGAAGAGAGAAGAGGTGATGAAAGCCTTATGAAAGATATGTGGCAAGGCAGCTGAAGTGAATGGTATTGCAGCTGAATTTATCAAGAAAGGGGATGACTGTGCTGTTCATTGGTAATTTATGATTTACAATGTATGTATGGATCACAGTAAGGTGCCTAAGGATTAGCGGAATGCATGTATAGTGTCCCCACAAAGGTAAGGGGGATAGAGATGAGTGTTCAAACTACAGAGGTATAGGTTTATTGAATGTACCCAGTAAGTTTTACGGGAGAGCTATGACTGAGCGGGTGAAGATATGTACAGGCATCAGATAGGAGAGGAACAGTGTGGTTTCAGAAATGTGTGAGAAATATTAAGAGAAAACGATGGATTTGTATGTGGCATTTACGGCTCTGAGAAAACATAAGTTAGGGTGATAGAGATACCTTGTGGAAGGTCTTAAAAATATATGGGTGGTGGGATAACTGCTTGAAGCATTGAGTTTTTATCAAGGGTGTAGAGCATGTGTCCAAAAAGGAAGAGGGGAGTGAGTGATTCCAAGTTAAGGTCAGTCTGTAGCATTGGTATGTGATATCGCCATGAAAGTTTAATTTGTTTTTGTACAAACCTGGTAATAAGGGATGTAATTGTGAGAGTCTTGGAGAGAGGGGCATATGTGCAGTCTGTAAGGGATGAGAAGGGCTGGGAAATGAGTCAGTAGCTGTTGTTTGGTGATGATACAGCAATGGTATAAGATTAAAGTGAGAAACTGGAGAAGTTGGTGACTGAGCTTGAAACAGCATGCAAAAGGAGGAAGTTAAGAGCAAATGTGAGTAAAAGCACAGTTACTAGGTTTAGCAGGGTAGGGTGACAAAGGTGTGGTAATAGTGTGGCAGAGAGAACTGAAGAGGGTGTGCTGAAACGGTTTGGACATAAGGAGTGAATGTAAAGAAAGATTTACAGAGGATATATGTGTCAGAAGAGGTGGGAGCAAGGAGAAAGGGGAGATCAAATTAAAGATGGAAGGATGGACCAAAAATAATTCTTTTTTAAGTGATCGGGACCTGAAAATGCAGGGGTATACTCAATACCACAGGGCAATGAGGTGGCAAATCATGTCATCAGACTTTTAAGACCATACCATGCTGCCCAACGCATGCTGTCCCAATCATAAGCAAGTAATGGGATTTGTTCCACAAATAAAACCTGATGCATGAAAGCCTTATTCTAAACAGTAATCAGCATACTTCTTTCTCAGAGACTGTAGCATTCATACAGTATTGTAATTCTTCCAACTACTCTTTTTTATACAGTGAAAATAACACAGCCTTCAGTTAGTTATCAGAAGCCAGATCACTTTTCCATGCTTCCATGTGCAATTTGCAGCTCCACTACAGAGCAGTTTCATCCTGATCCAATTTTCACAATCCTTGTGCAAGAGTCCAGCACCTTGAAATTCACATTCAGCCACATCTAAATGGCCAAGACACCCTAAATCAAAAGAATCCTAAGGTCACTATTCCAGGAAGGATAACCCAAGCCAGAAATGACGGAGGCTTATTGACATCACCCTAAGCATCCCTTAGGGCTTTAGAATGCAAACTGAGTTTACACTCAGATGACAGCTTAAAAATATCACTAGAACTTTAAGAGAAATTTCTCAGTCTGAAGTGATTAATCAATGAGATAAAGGTCTATTCTATTTCATCCTGAAAAAGCTGTTGAGCAGTACAAAAAAGCAAACATCATCTTCTCTTAATTAACATTCCCATTCATGCAAGGTGGTTCAACTGCATACAAGAATATCTACTCTTGTGGGAAATTCTGCTACGCCAGGATCCCTAATCATAATTACAAAGACCAGCAAAGGACAGAGATACCCAATTCACTGGGGTTAACTTGTTACTCTGCAACCCTTACAGCAAGCATAAGAGTAAATAAATCACACTCATCCCTGACACCAGTCTCAGTATATTATTCAAGTAAATGATGCAAATAATCAGTGAACTAAAAGACAAGAGGATTGCTTTTCCTATATCCTTTCCTACAGCAAAAGAGCAGTAGCTTACCAGGTGATATCTATATGTTTTCTCCAGTCTCATATATTTAAGGCAATACTGACAGATGTACAACTTAGGGACTTTGCCATATTCTTCTGGGTAAGGACTAAAGTACCAGGTGTCAATCTCGAATCGGCCAATCTGTACCCTATCAATATACTTGACTTTTGTAATGGCTTCATGTTCTTTCTCCAATGCAGCAGTAGTTGGATCCATATCAGCATATGTCTGAAAAAGCAATGTTTGGTTAGAAAAACATAAGGGTTACTGACCTCAAAGCAATTTGTAAAAATGATGCAGTGAAGAACATGTGGAAAGGTGGAAAGAGAGAACGTTATCTTGGAGAGCAAAAATGGGTATGTTTGAAGGATTAGTAGTTCTAACAATATTATATGGTTGTGAGGCATGGGATAAAGATAGATTTGTACGGAGGGTGGATGTGTTGGAAATTAAATGTTTGAGGACAAAGATGTGGTGTGAGGTGGTTTGATTAAGTAAGTAATGAAAGGGTAAGAAAGATGTGTGCTAATAAAAAGAGTGTGGTTGAAAGAGCAGAAAAGGGCATGTTGAAATGATTTGGACATATGGGGAGAATGAGTGAGGAAAGGTTGATAAAGAGGATGTAGGCATCAGAGGTGGAGGGAACAAGAAGAACCAGGAGACCAAATTGGAGGGGGAAGGATGGAGAGAAAAAGATTATGAGTGATCAGGGCCTGAACATACAGGAGGGTGAAAGGCATGCAAGGAACAGAGTGAACTGGAATGATGTGTGTGAATAAGGCCACAGTACATCTGTTTCTGATGCTACTTCACTAAGGTTGAAATGGAAATGAGGTATAAAAATCATTCATATGAAAATACTTGGCTCAATTTACTTACCTTTTGTACATGATTGATTTCATCATGCTTCCGTTTCTGATTTCTTGTAATCTTTCTGCCAGCTGTTTGGTCATTGAGTAGATCATTACCGGTTAGTGTCTTGTCTCCACGCTGATATAACTCTGACAAGTCAATTCTGAAGTATTATACAAAATCAAATGAAGCAAAACAAACATCCTCGGAAAAATGGATCCTAGGTTTAGGGGAATTCTTTTCTGAGTTCATTAAAGCTGAGGGTACATATGCTCCAAAGCTTATCCTCCAAGCTTGCTTGAATACAGAATAAAACTAAAGGCTCTACAGGAAGAACGGAATAAAGCCACTTTCAAGGTCTAATGGCTAGCATTACTGGCTATGATTTCACAGACAGGCCCAGCCTGAATTCATATTCCAAGTATGGTAGTCAGCCTACAACCTACTCAGCTGTTCATCTTTTCCATGGGGCTGGTCGATATATGGGTACCTGGTTCAGGCCCTGGTTTAGGTGCACTGTGCATGCCAGCTAGAGAGTGGATGTGAGTGAAAGAGGCCATTTTTTAATCTGTTCCTCATGCTTCCTAGCTAACATGGAAATGGCAAACATATAAGAAGAAAAAGAAGTGTATATATCTAAATTCTTTTCATCCTTGATTGCCATTTCCAACATTAGTGAGGTGTGAGGTAGCACCAGGAACTGATAAAGAAAGGCCGCATTCACACACATCATTCTCTAACTGTTTTGTTCAATGCACCAAAACCACAGCCCCCTATCCACAAGGCCTCACAGACCTTTCCACAATTTCCCCCAGCCACTTCACATGTCCTGGTTCAGTCCACTGACATCATGTCAACCCCCATGTACCATATCATTCCAATTCACTCTATCCCTTGCATGCTGTTAATCCTATTGCATGTTTAGGCCCCAATCACTCAAAATCTTTTTCACTCCATCCTTCCATCTTCAACTACAGTGGATATTAATCTCAAACCTATATATTTAGATGCCATCATTCTAATACATTCCAAGAGAACTCATCACACCTACAAGTTTACATTTATGCTTTCATCCTAACATTACTAGTACTTGCTCATCTCTTAACCTTTCAGATATTTCAGCCTCGCACACTCTTGAAATTCTAAACTACGCTTCAAACCTCTCTTCAATAAAATGAATTTCACAACAAAACTTCCTTCACTTACAAAAAACTATCCTGCTCATATTAGCTTTAACCCAAATTTCCTCTCTTGACACCCTTCCAAAAATCCCTCATCTACTGAGACAGCCAAAGGTAAATTATTAGACTTCTCTAAACCAGCTTTGACCTGCTACAAGGCATCATAAGTTCTACAACTAAGACAAATATGATGTAAATAAAATGTGTAACTCAAGACACCTTGACCATGATTACTGCACTTCATAAAATAATAAGCCTACCTCTCCTTGGTGACCCATTCATCAAGTCGGCGATTAAGGCCATCATAATGCACATAATATTCATCTTGCATCTCCACATCATTGTATCGTCTCTGGATGATCTCAGCTGCCTCTAAAAAAATAATTGATTTTATCTACTAGAAACTTACTTTTGTATTTCAACCTGATTATGATTTGGAGATTGCTAACTCTTCTTAAACAGAGCAGAGATACCAAAAAAAAATTAAATAAAGACTGGCATAGGGTGAGAGTACAGAAAACAAGTGATGGGAGAGAAATGAAAGGTATCAAGAGAAGCAATGCTTACGTGTGCAAACAAAGTATGTTATTCAAGAGCAGGGATGAGAGCATACAAGAAAAGGGTGTGATGGGACAAGAAAGTTACTTTGCAATTAATTTGGTTGAGGTAAAGGAGAGAGCAATGTGGTCAAAAGAAAAGTGCAAAAGCTTAAAAAAAAAAACATATAAGACAGGGTGAGAATATCATCAAACTTCATCAAAAATAAAAAAATGTTTTTGTAAGGGGTGGAGTGAGAACATGAGAAAAAATGGGATCTTTAGTAAAAAAAAAAAAAAAAAAAAAAAAAAAAAGGCAGATGGAAAGTTGTAACAAGAAAAGAAATGGTGAAAGAGAGATGAAGTGAATATTCTGAAGGACACTTGAAAGTTAGACAATAAGGTGGCAAATGTGGATATTTGGAACGAGGTAGCATGTGAAGAAAGTAATGACAAATGGTTTGAAATCTGATAAAGTGGTGAAAGCCTTAATTAAATACAGTGTAGGAAAGCAGCAGGAGTGGATTGGTAAAACTGAGCTTCTCATGAAAGGGGCTGACAGTTTTCATAATTGGTTAGTCAGGATTTTCAATGTATATATGGCCCAAGTTGAGGTGTCTCAGGACTGATGGAATTCACCACGGCTTCCATTTCTGAATCCACTGTCATGTGCACTCTCAGGTATCTAATTCATGCCATTTACCTAAGGTTTTCTCAATTCAACGTCACCCCTAAACACTTAATGGTAATATATTTCTACTATCGTCTTGACTACTGGATGAGCTTTGGTGAGGTTTTCATACGTTCTGCTGAAATTTTACTGGTGTAATACATACTTTAACATTAATTAACCTCACATTTTTCCTTGATATACATAACCCCCACTACTATCACCTTTAATTTGCTAAATGCATTTTTCCCTGATATACATAACCCTCACTACTATCACCTTAGATTTGCTAAATGCGACGAATCATGCTCTGCACTTACATACACTACACATATATTAAAGAAAAAATAATATAATATCCAAAGGTAACAAGTGATACATAACTAGGTCACACCTTTACAATGAACTTTTATCAACTAATCCAAACTACAGAAAGACCTTAACTTCTACACGAAAATAGGTGATTCTCTGAGGATCTACTGATTTCTCGTGTTTTTTCTTTTTCCCTTACTTTAACCCACATTTACTTAAACCATTATAGGCCTCCTCAATCATTCTTAATAGAGAAATGTAATGCACCTGATCACGCCACTTAACCAGTTCACGTCTTCTACATACAAGGGGTCCAAAGGTTCTTTACGTTGCAATTATCATTTCTGTTCCCCTAATATTGTCACCCAACGAAAGGATTAGTGAAATGGCGAAGTATGGAAAGGAAAAACTTTCTAAAGGCATTAAACAGCAATTTCTTACTAGTCCGAGTTACGGAGTCTCAGTAGTACAAACAACCTCCACCAGACATTTTAGCTTCCTATCAATGATTCGTCTCAGATTAATGTATGCCTGAAACACTGTTCTGATGTCTAGTGTCATCAGGGACTCCCTCCCTGAGCTAAATTGTATGTATGGAAAAGCTTGTAATAGCTTACGCCATGTGTCATCAGCGCGTCGAACCATATATTGCTCTCCTATGTTTAATTTGATGTCATCGCCCTCACTCTTCCCTTCCTCCCTTTCATCTCTCTTCTTCTCATTATCGGACACCAATAAAGGATCATTCTCCTTATCGGCACCAGAGGAGTCAACATCTATTTTGTGAACTTCAGACTGTTTTGGTTCCTTGTCCGCCATTTTTAGTGTTTATTTACAGTGACTACGAGTCTAAGGGGTTAAAAGAAATTTCTTTTCCCGCCGAACACTACAGACGTATTTATTTTACGAATCTTATAATCTAATGGTAAAATAAAACATCACCTTAATTCAGGAAAAGATCCATTAATACATAAAGTCAGCATTTATGCTAATTAGAGTGTAGAATTAAACATAAATGGAAAAGTAACCCATATTTTGATGCTTACTCGACAAAGTGGATTTCTTTAAATCCATTTACACTCATTAAAACGTTAAATGGCTTTTATATGCTCATCTTAATGTTTACCCATATGTAACAATTACTTATCGAGTCTGATTTTAAATTCGCTAGAGGTACTGGCGTCTATTACATGTTATGGCGGATTATACCATTCAAATACAATTTTCTCATGGATAAGCTGGACCTATAATAGTATATTTTCATTGAATCTTCTTACAGACTGTGATTTTGCCGGTTTGAAGAAGACCGTGCTCTTGGTTTTTCTCTTACATGTTGAAATCGTGCATGTCTCTGGCCTTCTCCAGTGATCGTAACTTTACGATACTTATACGATACTTAACCTCTTCTAAATATTTCTGATTTTGTTTCCTTGATAATATGTTTGGTGGTTCAAACTCGAGCATTTTTTCCAAATGAGCCATGTCCTTCCTTTGGTCAGATAACCAGACTTTAAACGCATTATTCATGGTGTGTGCGGAGGAAAGTTTTTTTTCCTTAAATATCACGAATCTTTTCCCTATTCATGTCGGTTACGGTTTCAGATATTTGGATGTTTCCATTACAAGTGTGATTCTGTCTATAAATGAAACTATTTATAAGGGAGAGAGAGAGAGAGAGAGAGAGAGAGAGAGAGAGAGAGAGAGAGAGAGAGAGAGAGAGAGAGCATGTTGCAAAACCAGTTTGCCATAATCATAATACAACTATAACCGAATACAACTGCATTCAGACAGCAACAGACCGCCGGGTCCATTTAGTAGAAGTCTGTGAGGAATATTTGTTCGAGGTTAAATCAGGGACCGACAATAGCCATATTTATCCGGGTCAAACGAGATCCTCTTGTCTATATAGGCTCGGGGTTGAGCGTCGGCTATAACGCATGATATGATATATGATATGATTTAATAAATAAACACACAGGCGTCTTTGAAATCAAAATATCTATTCGTTTCTTAACCAACAGTCGAGATCATGCAAACTGTCGCCATTCCTCCCTCCCCCTGTAGCGCCACCGTTCTCATACCAGGTGCAGTAATGTCATAATTAGCACATACACAGAACAAATATGTGAGTCACCTTTTCATCTTCTCTCCTGATTAGCAGTATCTCAGAGAAGAGCATCTTCGATTATATGTTTACCTTACTTTACCCTGACTTACCTTAATTTGCCTTACTTTACCTATTTCAAGTCTCCTGTCGTCCGTGGGGCTCCAGCAGTGTGACATGGCGAGGCTACAGATCACAAAGTGTAGTGATGTTGTGTGTGTGTATGTGTATGGAGGTCTATGTCGGGATATTTTTTGAGATATTAAGGAATAGAAATGTTCATGTAGCTTTAAAGTAACTGTTACATAGTGTCCATGAATGGTCTTGAGATATGAGGAACTCATCTTTGTAATGCTGCCATGATGGGGGTGGTGTCAAGATGGTAGGCGAGAAAGAGGAAGTCGTAAATTAAGCCGTCTATCGATGGTTTTTCCTTCTGTGGTGTCAGGGTGCTGTGATGTGATTGCAAGGTCTTCGTGGTTAGAAGACCTTCATTCACCCCGTGGTCTGCGGGAGGTCATGGGATATCATGGAAGGAAGAGGTTGAAGAGGACCGGACAAAGAATGTCTCCTTCGGAAATTCTTTTGTAGAGTTTAACAGTTTTAAATGTGAAACTTTTGTGTGTGTGTGTGTGTGTGTGTGTGACTCTGACATGGTGGCCAGCTATGAACTCAACCAGCTACATTTTGTGGAGGATGGTGTCGAAATATATTTTTGTGTGAAGATGTGGCGGGAGACACTGACAAATTCTTCGTCGATATCTAATGCCACAGATGTCTGTTGTCAAAAAAAAAATAAACTGTCATCAGAACATATGTGATCATTGTTAGTACGTATAACAACTACAAGACTTCACATCTGTTAAAGTTAATCATCATCATTAAAAGAGATGCTTTTGCATTCCTCGCTTAAGTAAACAAAGTCAGCTGGCGATGTAGAACATGCCTCAATATGGAAAGCATCCTTGTTCCCCTAAATACATTTCGTTCCATGTTAAATTCCCTGAAATCATAACAGTGGCTTACAATGCTTTTTCACTCATTTTTTTTTCTTCTCTGGGGTTTTCTGTCGGTGCCGCCCTTACGTCACTATCAGACCCCTGGGTATTATTCTGTCGGTTCCTCTTTTTTCCCTTCCATGGTTTCCAGTTTCAGCTAAAGTGGTCTTACATTTTATTTCTAGTAGCGTCAGGTCTAGCTGTACGTAACCGTCCTTTCAAAATCTGTTCCATTCATCCTTGGTGGGGGATTGGGAGTTTATTTATTCCTTTAGAAAGAGTACTACACCCCAGAGGGCGTATACCACCTCAGAGCGCTTACCACCACCCACCCCCCAGAGAGCGTACCACACCCCAGAAGGGCGTGCCACACCCGGAGAGAAAACGTCGACAATATACGCAGCTGCCGTAGGTCACATCAGCACATCTCTGGCAGCTACCACCTCCCACGAACCCTCACCCAAGATATCCCTAGTTGACAAACGGGCCACTGTCGTATTAGGTGTACCTTATAACACTCTCTCTCTCTCCTCTCTCTCTCTCTCTCTCTCTCTCTCTCTCTCTCTCTCTCTCTCTCTCTCTCTGAGGGCTTGTGGGCCGCTAAGATCACCCTTAACTTACCCTAATGTGTTGCAGAACCTGAGAGGCTGCCAGCTAGGTGGGAGACGGAGATGGTCATCCCTTGGAAGCTGACCTGTGGATATAATTTTGAAGGAGTGTTTGATAAACATGAAAAAAAAAGAAGAGTTGAATTGATATCTTTCCCTTGATAAAGCTTACGTAGCAAGCCTCTGTTCAGCATGGCTAACCTGCCCAGCAGCTCTTTTGATGTAATGAGAATCGCGTTTGAACCTTCTTACCTCAAAGGTAAACTAAGAGAGATGGACGGGGCGACACAAAGTAGGGCAACACCACACCTTTAGTTAACATCTAACAAGCGTCATCACCAGCAGAGATATGGGTCGTGATGGACGCGTTTCTAGTGGCATTCTGATTATTTTACCGACAAGCCGGCACTGCCATATTTTTAATAGTTTGATCTAACTTTGTTTCGTTTTTGACATTGCTTCCCTCGGCCGACCACTGACGGACGCGTGGTGCTAGGCTGCGGTCGGGGCGGGAGGGGGAGGAGGAGGAACTCCGTGCTTGAGGGTCGGTTAAAGTTGATGGGTTTGACTGTTGTAACCCACCCCTAGATTTAACCTAGGTTGTAACCCACCCCTAGATTTAACCTAGGTTGTAACCCACCCCTAGATTTAACACAGGCCGTAACCCACCCTTAGATTTAACCTAGGTTGTAACCCATCGATAGATTTAACATAGTTTGTAACCCATCTCTAGATTTAGCACAGGTTGTAACCCGCCCCTAGATTTAACAGGTTGTAAACCCACCCATAAATCTAACCTAAGTTGTGTAACCTACCCCCTAGATTTAACCTAGGTTGTAACCTACCCCTAGATTTAACTTATGCTGTAAACCAACCTTAGATTGGAACCTAACCCTAGATTAAACCTTAAATGTAACCTAAGCCTATATTATATAACCCAACCCTAAACCGTAACCCAAGACTATAACCCAACCCTAAACTATAACCTAACCCTAGATTGTAACCCAACCCTAGATCAAAATACGAGTCGGCAAAATAAGCACTGAGTAACTGTGTCTGTATCTTCTGCTCCTCAAATATGATCCTAGCGTCTGTACTAGATAACAATGTTAAGTTCCTTCTAAATGTGATCATTTCAAGTCCATAGCCATCATGGCAGCCCCCTGCTGTCATACTGGCTCCTCTTCTCATGACGGATCATCAACGCACTCGTCGAAGAGCGTCACACCACTGGAGACAGCGTCACACCACGGGCAAGAGCGTCACACCGCTGATGAGAACGTCACACCACTGGTGAGAGCGTAACTACACCGCTAAGAACGTTACACCACTGGTAAAAGCGTCGTTCCACTTGTAAGAACGTCACACCACTTGTAAGAGCGTTCAAATCACTGATAAGAGCGTCACTCCACTGGTGAGAGCGTCGCATCGCTGGTGAGAGCGTCACATCACTGGTGACAGCGTCACACACCACTATCGGTCTCATAGTTCTCAAAGAATTGGATCTTGATAACAGTTATCATTCTGACCTTTGACCTGAGTCTTCAGTGTCAAATCAGTGCTCATATCGTCACTCAAGGGTCATAAATACCATGGTGCTATCCTGCTAAAGGATTGTGCCACCCTGCTCAAGGATCGTGCCATCCTACTCAAGGATTGTGCCACCCTACACAAGGATTGTGCCAACCTACGTAAGGATCGCGTCACCCTAGTGAAGGATTGTGCCACCCTACTCAAGGATTGTGCCACCCTACTCAAAGATTGTGCCACCTTACTCAAGGATCGTGCCACCCTGCTCAAGGATTGTGCCACCCTACTCAAGGATCGTGCCATCCTACTCAAGGATCGTGCTATGCTGGTCAAGGAATTATGTACACGATCACTAGGAACCCCATCAGTAAAGGAAAAACAACAGAAAACATTACAGAATGGTAAGAGTGTAGGTGTGGCGCCTCAGGTGGCAAGCGAGTGCCCATCTTTAAGTAGACACAGAACAGCAATTTCACATCCGACCATCAACAACATCCCTTTAAACCGCTACGCACTTAATGTTGGCCTCGTCTTCCATGCCGGCCTAATGACTGACATTCTCAAAGAGATTCCTAATTCGACAACTGCTCCCTCGATCTCGTGAAGACAGAACCAGCACCCCCTGATATAACAGTGGTTATCTATGGTTCAAGAACCTGAGACAGGAGGCAATGATGATGATGTTGAGTGAGAGATGTTGTTCCTGTAGCTGTAGCAGACTATGATATGGATCTGGTGTCCTCCTCAGAACGTATCCTCTCGTCCTCCTCACTGCGGGACAGATGTATGGAGAGCGTTTCGCTCCAGCCTTCACATGTTTCTTATTCTTTCTTTTTTTTAGGGAAGCAACAGACGATGTTGGGTGTCGAGGGGCATGTCCATGTTGTGTCGTCGAAATGTTAAATGATGATAGGTTTGTGTGGGATATTCTTCCCCCCCCCAAGTGTTGGACATGACGGGAGTGGCCTGTTGGAAGTTAGCCAAGTTGTGCTCGCATCATCATGATAGCAACGGTCCATACTGGTTGTCTGCTCCACACCCTCCCTCTCCCTCCCTCCCTTTACACACCCCCCCCAACCTTACACCTCCCTCCCTTACACACCCACCTTACACCCCACCCTCCTCCTTTACACACCCCCCTACCTTAACACCCAAGCCAGGCCATTCTGTCTGTTATCTCTCTATGGAAATGATATTTACCCTCTACCCCATTTGCCATGCCACACAAGATAAACCTCTGGAAATATTACCATGGCGGTCATGAGGGATGATCCATGTGTCTCTCCAAGTTATCCTAGTTGTTTATAGATCCTCTTTCCCTCCACCGCAACCCTTTTTTATAACGTGAAATTCTGGAGCGCTGTTCGTCTTAGCTTCCGCGGAGCGCTTACATCAACTCTACCAGAGCGACAGGCAGTTCCCAATCTAGTCTCTGAATTTATTGAGATTTCATGGGGGAAGTAATTACCTGTTTATACTATATGGGGAGAGAGAGTTGTACTCTCGTGGGACTCCATCTCTCGAGCATCTCTCCTGTCGTAAAACTTCTCAATTTATTTATGCCGGTCTTTATCAAGCATGTTCCTCCGTTCATTCTGTACATGTTCGAGCGAGGCGAGAGACAGTTTCGTAAAGTTCTTGCAGGTTAGGCCATTGTTTTTTTTTTTGTTTTATATATGCTTTATATCCGTCCTCCAACATTCCACAGTGGTTTGAAGGGATTCCTTGCCTTCCAGCTAAGATTTTTCGGAAAAGCTGTAATGACTTTAAGCCATCTATCTGAGAGAGACAGGAAGATTAACCCTTTCAAAATGTTACTCAGGGACAACGTGTAAGATTTTTTTTTTTCCCTCCCTCCGAAGATGCGAGAGACCCCAGCCTGGTAAGACTTCCGGGAGAAAGGCGCTCCAAGAATTCGTGTTGCTAAGGTCAAAAGAATGGGCAGTAACTGACTGCTTGAGTCTGGTGGTCCCCCCCTGACAGCTCATGTCCGAGTTGTGTGACCTTCGTAAACACCTCCTGACCTGACTGTGTTCACTGTGTCAAAGGAACCTCTAAGAGCACTTGACCTTAACTGTGTGTCACAGTTTTCCCCCCTTTCTTTACAATAACTTTGTTTAAGTTTAAAAGATTTTTTTTCTGCATTCATCGACTTTGGATCTAAGTAATATATATGTATCTTTGACCGTCTTTTTTTTTTTTGCGAGATTATGTTTACGAAGTATTTAGGGTAAAGAATAGTTATGCCAGAGGCATTCTCACGTAGATCTTATAATAACATGACACAAATAGTTACATCAACAGCTGGCCAGCCTCTGGTGTATTTAAAAGCGCCTGACCCACCCAGATGTGAAAGCCGCGCTCCACACAGTAGCGGATCAAGTCTTTGAATAATCTTTTTTTTAGAACAATTGTACAAGGAGAAAAGAATTTATGTCATCTGAACAGAAAAACCTGGTTTTTTGAGGTAGACTTAGTTATTTGTGTGATGCGGGGTGTCCAAGACAAGCTACATGGTGCACTGATATTCAATATATTCACTGCGTTGTGATGTTAATTCAGATCCATCAAAAGAGACGGGGAAGTGAAGAGGGAATTTAGGGAAAGAGATGGGCAGAAATTGGGATGTAGAGGCGATGAACCTACGGTTGCGTCTGCTCAACAGGAAAGTCATGCCCAAGTTTACTTAGGTTGTACTGAAGAAGCAAGAGAATTGGGTGGCGGATTTGAATGTAGTAAAGGAATACAGTGTTGACTCGTCAGCGTATGAGAAACAGGAAGAGTGTAGGAGACAGGACAAAGCCCTGGGGGAATGGCTGTTGACAGAGCTCACCCATCGATGGTTACGGAAAATCAATCAAGAGGGAGGAAATTAAAATGAGAGTGGAATGCTATAAGAAGGGAACGTGGAGACGAGATCCCTGATGCCATACCCCCGTCAAAAGCCTTGGGAACATCAAGCGATACAACAGATTATCCAAAGTCTTTTTAAGATGATCAGACATTTTGCTTTTCGTTCTTCAAGATTTTGGTAGATAGGAGCGAGGCAGAAATCTGATATCGAATGACTAATGGAGTGAACTGATGGATAGATTGAGTATATATATATATATATATATATATATATATATATATATATATATATATATATATATATATATATATACATATATATTTATACTCGAATATAGTGCATATGAACGCGCACTTTCATAGAACACATAAGACCCTCTAACAGATAAGATTCGAACCCAGGACCTTTCGCGTGGCAATGAAAACTGTACAATTTCCTTTATCATTAAAGACACAAGGGGATGATGACTGGCCTCCATCAGTGTTGTACAGGAGAAGTCTAAGTACAGTTGTTGCTGGCTCGCGCCACCTGCCTGCATGAGATGGTATTGTGGCGAGAATGTCCTACCTAACTCGCCTGCAGTTTATATTTACATGTATCAGCCGAGCGCCAAGCGTTTAAATATGAAATGAATTCTCCGCGGTATCAGGCCCCTGGCCAATGCAGGAGAGCCACATCTCTCTCCCCTTAACGTGAAACTTCCACTTTTCTCCAACACAATTATACGATAAATAACAATATTTAACGGATAAAAACTTGCGTCTTCGAAATCTTCAGAAATAGCTGTTTTCTTGCAAATCCAACGACCGATAACCACGCAAACTGCCTTCATCACTTACACCCCCCTCCCCCCCGTAACAACAACCAGCTCCTGCAAACATAAACAAATATTTTTTTTTTCTATATTTACGGCTTTTCTGGTGGGAGTCGTGATTCGGGTCAGGATATTCACTTTAACTTTTTTTTTATTGTATCGTTGGTAAGAATCCATTTTTGAATCCTTGTAATGTCATTAATATCTAATATCTAATTCAATAAGACCAAATTGGAGGTTAAAGATAGAGTGAAAAAGATTTTGAGCAATCAGGGTCTGAACATACAGGAGGGTGAAAGCGTCTGGGGTAAACCATGGATAGTTTTGTGGGGCCTGGATGTGGAAAGGGAGCTGTGGTTTCGGTGCATTACACACGACAGCTAGAGACTGTGAACGAATGTGGCCTTTGTTGTCTTTTCCTAGCGCTACCTCGCGCGCACGCACGGGGAAAGGGGGTGCCATTTCATGTGTGGCGGGGTGGCGACAATAGTGTATGAAGGCAGAAGTATGAATATGCACATGTGTATATATGTATATGTCTGTGTATGTATATGTATATATACGTTGAAATGTATAGGTATGTATATGTGCGTGTTTGGGCATATACGTATATACATGTGTATGTAGGTGGATTGGGCAATTCTTTCGTCTGTTTCCTTGCGCTACCTCGCTAATGCGGGAGACAGCAACAATGTGTGATATATATATATATATATATATATATATATATATATATATATATATATATATATATATATATATATGTGTGTGTGTGTGTGTATATATATATATATAAACTGGAGGAAGTGAAGTGTTTTAGATATCTGGGAGTGGATCTGGCAGCGGATGGAACCATGGAAGCGGAAGTGGATCATAGGGTGGGGGAGGGGGCGAAAATCCTGGGGGCCTTGAAGAATGTGTGGAAGTCGAGAACATTATCTCGGAAAGCAAAAATGGGTGTGTTTGAAGGAATAGTGGTTCCAACAATGTTGTATGGTTGCGAGGCGTGGGCTATGGATAGAGTTGTGCGCAGGAGGATGGATGTGCTGGAAATGAGATGTTTGAGGACAATGTGTGGTGTGAGGTGGTTTGATCGAGTGAGTAACGTAAGGGTAAGAGAGATGTGTGGAAATAAAAAGAGCGTGGTTGAGAGAGCAGAAGAGGGTGTTTTGAAGTGGTTTGGGCACATGGAGAGGATGAGTGAGGAAAGATTGACCAAGAGGATATATGTGTCGGAGGTGGAGGGAACAAGGAGGAGAGGGAGACCAAATTGGAGGTGGAAAGATGGAGTGAAAAAGATTTTGTGTGATCGGGGCCTGAACATGCAGGAGGGTGAAAGGAGGGCAAGGAATAGAGTGAATTGGAGCGATGTGGTATACCGGGGTTGACGTGCTGTCCGTGGATTGAAGCAGGGCATGTGAAGCGTCTGGGGTAAACCATGGAAAGCTGTGTAGGTATGTATATTTGCGTGTGTGGACGTATGTATATACATGTGTATGGGGGGGGGGGTTGGGCCATTTCTTTCGTCTGTTTCCTTGCGCTACCTCGCAAACGCGGGAGACCGACAAAGTATAATAAAAAAATAAATAAATATATATATATATATATATATATATATATATATATATATATATATATACATACGTCATTTTTACGTTGGTCTCTTGAACAAGTTTTGTTCACTTGATTGATTTTCCAGAGGAGTTGGTTGGCGCGTCTCCTCATTGTGCCCAAGCTCTTCCCTCGACATAATTCTAACTATCTTTTGAAATAACTTTTCGCTCGCCTTTTCAAGTTTTTTTTTAAAGATTTTTCGCCAACACATTTTTTTTTTGGGGGGGGGGGATTTTGAGACGATTTCCTGTCCGTCACACACTTATGTAAAGACGGTCATGATATTTATTTAGTGTGGTATTTGGCGTTTGTTGTCATGAGTTAGCTACTTCATGTCATGATAAGTGTTGACTAGAAGCATTTCTTTGTCCACCTTTTTCTTTTCTCTTTTTTTTTTTTTTTTCTATCCTGGGAAATCATCGGACAGATGGCAACTAAACCCTAATGGTTATTGGCTGGCCCCAGTACTGGATCGTGGATGTTGATTTCCTGTGTTGTTTCCCCGTCTGGAAGTTGAATACGAGGGACAGATTCCTGTTTCCGTCCCTGGGGTTGGGGGAAGGTCCAGCCTGTGTTTTGAATCCTTCTTGCTGATGACCCAAGCAAGGCCGATCAACGAGAGGGGTTTTCTACACTGCCCCTCCCTCAAAATGATCTTCCATGTTTACAATTGTTAAGACATTTTGATAAATTTTTGAGTGAAATGAAAAAAAAAAAATACTGATTTTAAGAGAAATGTCGAATAAGCTGACGAGATGCATTAGGGAACACTTGAATACGCAACTTTTTATTCTCAAGAAAGGGGTATAATAATTATATCAGAGGCCTTTCTTTAACTGCTCCTGCGCTACCTCGCTAGCGCGGGAAACTACGAGCAAGCATGGAAGTAAGAGAAAGAAAAAGGAAAAAAAAATCAAGTACATTTATTTGTAAAGCATGAGTTTTGTGGGATACTCGAGTGACATTGGATCAATATCCATGGTAAAATGGACTGGGCTTAACGAAGGCGGACAGACCTGAGGAAGTAGTGAGGAAAGCGAAGCCTAGTGGTGGGAGCTTGGAGCGAAGCCCTGGTGACACAGTCTGCCATCATATCTTGATACATCAAGGACAACTACAGACGATCCTCGAAAATATCTCATAAAGAATGGCCAGACATTATAATAATAGTGGATCTTGCCTTACTTACGTAAGCTACAGTGATGATGAGAGTGGAGACTGAGGGGCAAGAATGGCTGAAGGTAAGGGAGTCGGAGACAAGGGAGTCGGAGAAAGAGTAATACATGGCAGAGTGACATGACCTGCTTAATGTATCTCCTGTACATTTATATGGAAGATTGAAGAGAATCGCGGCAGAACTCATTAGACATATCTTGACAAATAGTTTTAGCAATGCAAACTTAAGAAAACGTTCTGTATAGGCTTTTAGGAAAAGAAATATTTTGAGTAAGATCCTTTTGAACACATGAATTAGATAAGGATACTCTTATATATAAGGGAGGTTTATCTCAAAAAGGCTTTTAAGATATAAGTTAGCTTGTGAAAGAAATGAGTATTCTTTGATATGGAATTCAGCTCGTACACCTGACCCCATGACAAAATAAGAAAAAATTATCCCTGTGCGCGTGGTCGTTGAAATTCCGATGTGTACCAGATTTTGTGGAGACATTTAATAGAAAGTTGACAAGATATACGAGACACACACACACACACACACACACACACACACACACACAATCCAGGCGCAAGCTGGGTGGGGTGTGTTGGGCATGCATAAGGTGAAGACATTAAATATGTACAAGGTTAAAAGACGATGTATGCACTCTCTCCCCGTAAAACAGAAATAGCATTGACGCAGATCAGAAATAATGAAACTATGTCACAAAGTACCGAGAACAGACTTCCAACTATCAAGTGTTAAGAATTGTGTGATAGGAAATTATATATGAGAGGGTCTTGAGAGTTGACTTAAATGCCTTGTCTGTTACAAGATGGCCATATTCCAATGTACGTGGTAAAGGAGGGAAATTATGAATTGTTTATGTCAATCTATCCCCCAAGAAGAGAGAGAGAGAGAGAGAGAGAGAGAGAGAGAGAGAGAGAGAGAGAGAGAGAGAGAGAGAGAGAGAGTTCAGAAATATCCCTCTAATACGTCACGTGTTAACCCCAACCTAAACATATGCGTCAAAGGCATTCACTTTGAATCCACTTGTAAAACAATGTTGTTATAAGCGTTATAACGGCGGGCAATATGATGAAGGACAGCTAGGAGTCGCTATACGTACCGACGATCATTACAGGACAGCGCGAAAAACAAATGAACTTTTCACCAACTTCCACGTTCCTCAGTGGATCTGGTGTCGTAGTTACCAAGCAGTCTATACACTGAAAGGTCGAGCTGAGCTGGTCAGAGAAGGGAGTAGAGGAAGGGTCATATAAGATGTGAAAAACTACCTCTCTGACAACAGGGTTGAGGACAAATTGGATAAGCTGGATTAAAAAAGGGATAGAAGCTGTGGCTACTCAAAAGGGAGCGCAAAGAAATGGGAGATGTATAATAGAAAGCAGCAGGAGGTCAAGAGGAAGGTGCAAGTGTTGACAAACAGGGCAAATAAGAGTTGATTTGAGAGTTTATCATTAAACTTTAGGGAGAATAAAAAGATGTTTTGGAAGGACGTAATTGACGTGCGTAAGACAAGAGAACAAATGGCAACATCGGTGAAGGGGGCAGGGGGGGGGGGGGGATGTGATAACAGGTAGTGATGAAGTGAGCAGATGGAGTGAGTATTTTGAAGGTTTGTTGAATGTGTTTGATGATAGAGTGGCAGATATAAGGGTGTTTTGGTAGAGGTGGTGTGCAAAGTGAGAGGGTCAGGGAGAATGGCTTGGTTAAGAGAGAAGAGGTGGTGAAAGCTTTGCGGAAGATGAAATCCGGCAAGGCAGCGGGATTGGATGGTATTGCATTTGAATTTATTAAAAAAGGGGATGACCGTGTTGTTGATTGGTTGGCGAGGATGTTCAATGTATGTTTGGATGATGGTGAGGTGTCCGAGGATTGGCGGAATGCACGTATAGTGCCATTGTACAAAGGCAAAGGGGATAAAGGTGTGTTCAAACTACATAGGCATAAGTTTGTTGAGTATTCCTGGGATATTATATAGGAGGGTTTTGATTAAGAAGGTGAAGGCATGTACAAAGCATCAGATTGAGGAAGAGCAATGTGGTTTCAGAAGTGGTAGAGGAAGTGTGGATCAGGTTTTTTTTTTTTTTTTGAAGAATGTGTGTGAGAAATACTTAGAAAAACAAATGGATTTGTATGTAGCATTGATGGATCTGGAGAAGGCATATGATAGAGTTGATAGAGATGCTTTGTGGAAGGTCTTGAGAGTATGTGGTGTGGGAGGTAGATTACTGGAAGCAGTGAAAAGAATTTACCAAGGATGTAAAGCATGTGTACGAGAGGAGAGTGATTGGTTCCAAGTGAATGTCGGTTTGCGGCAGGGGTGCGTGATGTCCCCATGGATGTATAATTTGTTTATGGATGAAGTGGTTAGGGAGGTAAATGCAAGAGTTTTGAAGAGATAGGCGAGTATGCAGTCTGTTGGGGATGAGAGGCCCAGGAAAGTGAGTCAGTTGTTGTTCGCCGATGATACAGCTCTGGTGGCTGATTCGAGTCTGAAACTGCAGAAGTTGTTGACTGAGTTAGGAAAAGTGTGTGAAAGGAGAAAGTTTATAGTAAATGTGAATATGAACAAGGTTATATGGCTCATTAGGGTTGGGGGACAAATTGATTAGGATGTAAGTTCGAATGGAGAAAAACTGGAGGAAGTGAAGTGTTTGAGATATCTGGGAGTGGACTCAGCAGCGAATGGAACTATGGAAGCGGAAGTAAGTCACAGGGTGGGGGAGGGGGCGAAGGTACAGGGAGCGATGAAGAATGTGTGGAAGGAGAGAACGTTATCTCAGAGAGCAGAAATGGGAAGTTTGAAGGAATAGTAGTTCCAACAATGTTATATTGTTGCGAGGCATTGGTGATAGAGGGGGTTGTACGGAAGAGGGTGGATGTATTGGAAATGAAATGTTTGAGGATAAGTCCTTGACCGAGTTAGTAATAAAAGGGTAAAAGAGATGTGTGGAAATAAAGAAGTGTGACTGAGAGAGCAGAAGAGGGTGTGTTCAAATTATTTGGACACGGAGAGAATGAGTGAGGAACATTGACAAAGAGAATATATGTAAAGGTGGAGGGAACAGGGAGAAGCGGGAGGCCTAATTGGAGGTAGAAGGATGGAGTGAAAAAGATTTTGAGCGATTGGGGCCTGAACATGCAGGAGGGTGAGAGGCGTGCAAGGAATAGAGTGAATTGGAACGGTGTGGTATACCGGGGTCGACGTACTGTCAGTGGATTGAACCAAGGCATGTGAAGCGTCTGGGGTAAACCATGGAAAGGTCTGTGGGGCTTGGATGTGGAAAGGGAGCTGTGGTTTCGGTGCATTACCCATAACAGTTAGAGCCCGAACGTGAACAAATGTGGCTTTTTTTTTGTTTGTTTTCCTGGCGCTGCTTCGCTGAAGCGGGGGTTAGCGATGCTGTTTCCTGTGGGGCTGGGTAGTGCCAGGAATGGATAAAGGCAAGCAAGTATGAATATGTACATGTGATCTTAATTTTCGAAAAGAAGGAACAGAGAATGAGGCCAAGTGAGGATATTTACTCTGAGGCTCAGCCCCCTGTTCTTGACGCTACCTCGCTAACGCGGGAAATGGCGAATTTATATGAAATATATATATATATATATATATATATATATATATATATATATATATATATATATATATATATATATATATATATCATACTTGATCGCCGTTTTCATATATACCGGTGCCGCTAAGACGAACCTACCTACCTGAGCACATAATCATACGGCAGAATTGAATATGCAATAGCATATTATGTTCGCAAACTTCACACCATGGTGGTATTCGCATTTAAGATGAGATTTTTTACTGAAATATGTCAGTATTCTCACGTCTTCCTTTAAATAATGTGCACTTGTGGTCATTCTACAAAGGGAAACGTAGAGTACGACAAGTTATTACAGCTAACTGTTAAATATTAACATTGTCCCAAAAAGGCAAATTTTGTTTCGAATTTTGGACTGTATGGATAAGTATAATTTAGTATGACTTCGCAGAGAATGTTATAGTAGAGAATTTGTGTACTTTCATATTGTTAAGACGTCGTGAGTACGGTCAGAATGAGGCTTCTAATACTATTCATGATACAGGGAATAACCAAGAAGTAGCATAGCATCCCAGCGTTACTCCTTTCATGTCCGTGTCCTCCTTTTATCAGTATATTTAGTCCCTCTTAAAATAGTGTTTAGAGATTTTTCGGCAATGACTGACGCTGCAGATTTTCTCAAAGATCCACCCCTATCATAACAATACTCAAACTATCACAATACAAGGATTCCAGTGTGCTATAGCACATCTCGTACTGGAAATCAGAAACTTTAAGGTAGTGGGATAAGATGATCGGCGGGTAAATGCGTTGCGCTTTTGTCTCCGAGGGTTAGATGGAGCGAGGTTTGTGGCGTCTATAGCGGTAGTCCGAGGAGTCGCCAGTAGGGGGTTGCCCGGGGGGTTAGTGGACTGTGCTCCGTGTGATCTGCACTGAAAACTATGGAATATACCTGAAATTCACGCGCTGTTGGAAGAGCAATGGGGTGAGTTTCCTTGTGGAGTCGTGTTGATAACGTAGGTTGAAGCGTCGTGGGCGAGGATCAGCGGAAAAGAGGATATTTAGGGAAGATATCGATTTAGAACGAGACAGTTGAGCCCAGCTGTAGTTGTCGGCTGTGGTGGATGGGTCGGCCCCTCCTCCCTCAGTGCTTTTTTCCCACACACAATTAAGTAGTTTTAGGGATTATTTCATAGTACATCCTTCCTGTTGGTTAGTTTGCGGCATGATTAGTGTAAGGACTCGAGATTTTGATGACGAAGGAAGGGGGGGAAAGGCGTTTGTGGTGGGTAGAGTGTGAGCAGGAAGAGGGAGACTTCCCGTGATGGTCAAGTCTGGTTGCGGGAAGTGGAAATATTGCCCCAAATGTTGCCGCTGCTCCGTCTGATGATCTCCTGTAACATAGACAAGAGAAATAGGCATTTTCAACAAAGCCAGTTAAGATATGAACAAAAGAATACGGGTAAATAATCCTATCCCTGTTCTCTGTTGGGGCTGTTATTTCGTGATGAACTTATATTTTGGATGAAATGTTCATAGTTGATGTTTCCATGCCTTTTAAGCCTCTCTTACACTACCGTGACGAGAGTCTTTAGTTCTTGTCCATATTTAGGAACCTCGTCACGTACTGTAACTCCATTTCATGAAATGTCTTTCCTAATGTTACATTCTCATTAAGTTATTTTCGACAGCTTGCTTTCCCAGCTGAAGACAAGGTAACTAATGATAGTGAAGATGATTAGCAAATTCGCATTGTAATATGTTATCTTGCCCTTTTTACCATCCCTAGAGAACATTGATGTATGTAAAAAGACAGTACTGGCAGATGCTGAATAAGTTTTAGGATCCATTTATATATTAAAGAATTACTGGGCTCTTTTTACTCTTGGTGGTTTCAGATTTTTTTTAAGGAAACGTGCCATGTGAAATTTTTTGATGTGTATCATGATAGTGTATGTGGATGAATGCATTATTAAGATTGATCACATTTTCATCCCTTGCCCGTTTGATTTCCCTCATGCATTTCGAAGAGCATTTTCTTATACTGTGTTATACCTGGAGGACTTCTATACCTGCAGCTTGGGCAGATTCCAAGTTGACTATCTGGGTGATTTACTGATTAAGCTGTTGGAAGCTGTGGCCCATGGGGCTATGTAACCACCTCAGCCTGATTGCTCTGGAACGTCAAAATCCTTGTGCGGGGCTTTCTTTGATGTCTCCACAGTGTATACCGTAGTGCTGATGGCAGAAGCTAGCATGATGAATAGCCTTTGGCCACAGACATTCAGGAAATTTTCACTTTGTTCTTGTTGCACTCTGATTTTATGAGTAATGTTTTACAGTCATCCATGCCTTTAATGCCAATGGGAAATTATTGTGAGTGTAGGTTGGGGATCATGCCTACTGGGATTTTCTTTCCTGCCTGCACCTCAGAGATAACATCCATAGTGATTTCAGTTCCCAGTTGTTAATTTCCATTGCTGCATCAATATGGGTTGTGAAAGTTTGCTTACATTCTAACCACTTTTACTCACCTTGAAAGGTGACTATACAATGATATTGTTAGTGAGAGCATTAGCACCTTGAAGAGTACCATCATGGGTTTTTCCTCTCGTCTTGAAGTTCCTCAAGGAGAGTATGATGGGAATGCAGTGTTGATGGCCATCAGTAAATTGTCAGTATGCCATACTGCTTATGATAAGCTACGTAGAACTTTGAAAATATGATTGTGAATTCCCATTAAAAGAGATAGAGGCGTTATGAGATTGAAAAATGTCAATATGTGTTTCAAAGAGGTTAGGCAAAGTTAGAGTTACTGCTAATAAGAAAAATACTTCGTAATCTATTATGTGGTAGAGATTGTTAATTCCCATTAAAAGAGATAGAGGTATTACGAGATTGAAAAGTAAGTCAAAATGTGTTCCAGAAAGGTTAGGCAAAGCTGGTAGATCCAAATAGCTGAAATGAGCTCTGGCGAATCAGTGGCATATCATTTGTTGTGCATTGCCTTAATATAATGTTGATCTACATTTAACCGGTTGTGTGCAGACTATTCACAGGGCATACCAAGACCTCATTGCCAAAGGATGGGTAGGTTAGCTGGAGGCTGAAGGTCCCTGGTGATGAGTGCAGCAGCCATTGTAGATGCTGGTAGCTGATTCCACTGTGAGCCATACTGTTTTTGGGTTGAATGAAAATATGGATGTATTCAGACAGCATTGGACTTGCATGTATTGCTACAAATGGGCCAACTTTCATTTTTGTGTAGATTGATCTAGAGACTGCCTGCGGGAGGAGTCTTTTAGTCTGGAGCGAATCCTCCCTAGAACTGTTGTAGTAGTATGGTTATTACACTTGGTTCCCTCTGGTAATTGGCTGGAGTGAAGTGGGCAGCCTATTACTGGATCTGCTTCTGAATATTGATGGCATGTTGTGTGGGTGGGTTCCACACATGTATCATTCATACTCAAACTTGAGTGTGACTTTAGAGTGGTAGGCTGTAACCTTGGCATCAGGTGTGGTGCAAGTGTGATAAGGATGACCTGTAAGTTAACATTAAGGTTAAGGCTCTAGAATGTGAGATATGTGACCTTTAATCGTGAAAATGTCCCAGAACAGGTATTAACTTTTTGGTAGAGGGAGATGCAGGTAACCAAATCCTCTAGAACTGTAGTAACTATAGTGAAAGGGGCTGTGACTTTTATTATTACTGATAACCCCCAAAACCCCTTCTATATGGGTTTCTGCACCTTCATAGCTGTATTACAGTTATTAGCAGGGAAAGGATGGACCTTTGGAGTTAGTTCTTTGCTGAGATTGTACTCCATTGATACAAATTTGCCGAAGTAGACTTAACAATCACAGTGAAACCACAAACAGGTGGAGTCCGGTAATGTCAAGGCGCTCAGTCAAGCTGTACAAACACTATGAGAATAGAGGTGCAGGGATAAGGTGTGAAGTAAAGCATAATGTATTGGAGGAGAGTATCATAGGCTTGGGAAAGTAGAACTAAAGTGTTACAAGACAAGAAACATAAAGTAGGCCTCCAATAAGTATTCTTTAAGTTAAACTTGTTGAAGTAGAAAGTAACTAAAGGGATGACAATATTCAACTGCAACACCTTCCACTCCAGCAACTTTGTCCCATTTCATTTTAGCAAGGCTTTGAGCACTTTTTTCTCCACTAAACCATGCTCCTTGACTCTCACACTTTGCATTGTCACATCCAAAATATCCTGCATCTGCCACTCTCTCATCAAACACATTTAGCAACCCTTCAGAATATGCACTCCATCTCCTATTTATCTCATTTCTGCCTGTTACCTTTTCCCCACTTGCCTGCTTCATTGATGTTACCATTTGTTCTTGTTTTGTCACTCTTGTAGAGGAAAAATATTACTTGGAACAGATCAAGTGAAAATATCTCTAAACATAAGGACTGTGCAAAAGTTGCACCCCACAACTCTCGATGAGATGGGTAACTGAGAGAAAATTAGCTGACTTTGAAGACTGTACCATGCTACCAAACGTAAGATATCCCCACCTTAAGTGAGTATAGTAATTAGATTTGTTCCTCAATTAAAACTTGATGCTTTTTTTTTTTTTCTGAAGACTACGGTGGCATCCCAATATTGTTACCAGATGCTCCAGCCTATTTATCATACACTGATCAGTGTATTTGGAGATGTCAAGGAGACCTTTGCGAGATCAGTGCACTTATGTAACAATTTGTGAAGATTTGATACTTCTACAAGGTGGTAATTGCTTTATTAGTGATGAAAAACTATAGTAATTACATTTGTTTCTTAAAACAAAAAGAAGCTTCCCAAAATACCACACCTCTCCTTTTTTGCCTGATAGCACTCCTGGACTACCTCATTAGCCTGGCAACAGAGTTGCATTATTTAAAGGGTGCATAGCATATGTAAATATATCATCAGATTGAATTGTATTTCATTTTAGCCTATTTAAGAATTATTGCATGTACTAGTTAATTATACTAAACGTGTGGAGATAGATATAATTTTTTGGTATGAGAAAATCCTGCTCATAGTGTAAGTTGGATATTAGGATTCCTGCTGGGAAAGTGATTAAAGCTTTTTTCCTCGTATGATTGTATTTTCATCTTTTTATCATATCAGACTTGACCACAATCACAGCTTCATATCTTTTGCAGTTGATAACCAGAATAATTCTGAAAATGTCACCAGTAGAAGACACTAAGAGACCATACACGCTAAGTCAATCTCTTCAAATAGACTACTGAAAACATAATTCATACTTGATGTTTCATGTGCTCTCGTATATGGGTTCTGAAGAAATAAAAGTATATACAAATTACTACACATAAACACTATCTGATTGTATTTAAGAATTTTGGAGGAAGTGAAACATCTGTCTTCTAAAATGTGTTAGGTCATAGTTATTGGGAAAATATGAGAGGATAGAGTGTTCCACAGCTTTGAGGTGTAGAGAAAGAAACAGCTATCAAAATGACCCATCCTTGTGTTGCCAATCGCCACACTGTAATCATGTGATGCAGCAGCTTGCAAAGAATTGTGTGGTTTAGCTACTTCTCGGGGCACACACGCAGCCAGTTCTCGGAAGCAAAAACCAAAGTAATGCCCATAGAAAAGGGAAAGTGAACCAACATTGTGGTATAGGACAAGTGGGTCAAGTTTTGAAGTTAGCCTGGGAGAGTTTATGAATCATACCACAAATGACTCGGCTTTGTCATGTAAAGATGCAGAGCTAGAACCACTTAAGTTATTAAAGTAGTACTGCATGCAAGCATGGATCAGTCCTTTGTCTAAATGGAACAACTGCTAGGAAGAAAAAGAATTTCAACTTGTAAACAAGACTAGAGGCAGACAGCCATTTCATTAATTTGGAGTTTCCAAGACTGAGTAGATGTTACAGTAGTACCAAATATGTTCATTGAATCAATTGGTGGAATTACAGAACTGTCAGAGGGGAGAGAAAAGTTGTATGGAATTTTTGAGAAAGAGTTTGGTAGCAACCAGGTCTGGAAGGTTTTAAACTTAACCAGAATTCATCTACCCCACTGAGATGTCTAAGTGCAAGCTTATTGAGAAAGTTGTGTTGAGATGCAGATCAATGGAGTGAAGGAGTAGAATGGAAGGATGTGAAAGAATGCAGTGTTGAGTTGTCAGCATATTAGTGCATTAGGTAGTAGTAGTCAGTATGAATATTAGGGAAGAGCCTCTGCAAACACTGCACTAGAGTTGCCCTCTGCCAGTGGCCTGTTAAGGTTGAGGCTTTAAAGGCTAAGGAGGAGCACTGGAGTCCACTAGTTGTGGAGACTATTGCCGTGGTCACCCCCTTGAGGGAGTTCCAGTTGGAACAGGCATCAGAGATATAGGTAGATAGTTTGATTATTTGTGGAAAAGAGGAAATTGTTGAAAAATGGGAAAAAAGTATGGGATACTGGACAGAACCTGGAGCAACACAGCTGTAGATGGAGAAAGGGGAAGAGGCTGATCCAACAACTATGGAGAGAAATTGACCTGAGAGGAAGACAGATATGAGGGAGCAAAGTGAAGAAGGGAAGCCAAAAGAGAGGAGCTTAGAGATGAGACCCAAATGCCATAACCGGTCTAAAACTTAAGATATATCAAGTGCAATTACATAGGATTCCCCAAAATCTTCCAGGGATAATGACCAGACATTAGTAAGAATGGAGAGAACATCACTGGTGGATCTTGCTGTATTGAAGCCATACCGGTGATCAGAGAGAAGACTGTGAGATTCAAAATGAATGAGGATATGGGATTTGAGGAGGGATTGAAAGATTTTAAAAATGGCAGATGTCAAAGCAACAGGATAGTAGTTAGAAGGGTTAGAATGGTCACCTTTCTTAGGAATGGGATGTACCAACACATGCTAACAGGAGGAAGGAAAAGGTCCCGATTTTAGACAATAATTGAACAGATAAGCAAGCACAGGCACAAGTTCAGAGGCACACTCTTTCAGTACATGAGGATGGATGCCATCAGAACCATAAGTCTGGCTTGTGTCCAGAAAGAGAAGCGCTTTTTGGACATTTCAAAAAGAGTTTATGGGAAGGGGCATAGGATTAGTAAGAGGAGCATCAGGGGGTTAAGGGATGTTAAAGTCATCCAGGGTAGAATTAGCGGGAGAAACAGGAACCAAAAAGAGTTGTTTACAGGAGAGAGAGCTCTAGTACTGTCAGAATGAAAAATTGAAGGAAAGGCAGAGTTACAGAAGTTGTTAGTGATGCCGTAGACTAAATACTATAAAGATCTATCAGTGAATCATGAGGGTAGGTTATTGCACTTCCTTGGAATTTGTTTGTTGGCTCCTTCAGTCAAGGCTGAATGTAGAAAAGAAAAAGCTGCAATAAGAATATGAACCATATAGGCTTCATTACACATACAGATATAATGCTGAATTGATAAAGTTACACAAGACCATAGGGTTAATACTTATCATTAAAACATATTAGGTAATTAGCACATCCATCTGATATCTCAGTGTCTAAGGACTGTCTAGCTTGATTTGGGGCTCGCATGTTAGGAAATGACGGGAACTTTTGACTGTGTTTGTTATTTGCTTTTGGCCTCTGCTGGGTTGGTACCATCCAGGGGTAGCAGCCACACACCAGGTGCAAAGGTGGCCCATTAGCTGTCATGTATGGCCTTGAGGGTCATGCAGGACTTCTGAAATTTGAAATATACATGCATCAGTATAAGCAGACACCTGGGCTTCAGGGCTTTCCCCATCTTGAGTGTACATGTAGCATCAGAGCACCCTCTCATAGTGGTGGTGCTGGATTATGGGTCTCTAAATTTTGATAGACCTCATGCCCATATAGTCATATAGTGACTGATGGTTAGGAAACATCTTGAAAATCTGCTCATGGGAGCAGACTTAGAGTTATCAAATTGGTTCAGACAAATTCTTCAAGCTGTCTCTATCATGGCAGGAATGTCCCTCTTCCATTGTCTTGATATAGCAACTGCTGTTAATGGAGTCGCCAGGCCAGGAGTCTTTACCCATTACCCATCATCGACATCATCCATAGTAGTATCTCACGGTTTGCTTCTGTCATGCAGTCCATCCTGAGGAATAGAAACTGCACTTTCAGGCAGGTGTGAGAGCTGTGAAAGAAATTCAGTATGATTTTAGGGAGGTGCAATCCTATGGGAATGGTCCAGGTTAGGTCAACCTCTTCACTCTGGGAGTCACTTAATTGAGTTACTGGCTGTCCATGCAACTTGCAAGCCACCAGGACAGAGTTCTTATATCCCAGCTGCTAGCTGGAGGCCATCAAGTCCTTCCTTTCAGTCATTCAGGAATCCACTGGTCCAACAAATGTTTTTCCCCTTTCCACCTCCTGTGGGCACAACCGTGAGTGGATTTATATACAGCATAAATTTATGGATCTGGAGAAGGCATATGATAGGGTTGATAGGGATGCTTTGTTGAAGGTCTTAAGAGTATATGGTAGGGAAGGTAAGTTGCTAGAAACAGCAAAAAGTTTTTACCAAGGATGTAAGGCATGTGTACGAGTAGGAAGAGTGATTGTTTCCCAGTGAAGGTCGGTCTGTGGCAAGGGTGTGTGATGTCCCCATGGTTGTTTAATTTGTTTATGGTTGAGGAGGTTAAGGAGGTAAGTGTTAAAAGAGTTTTGGCGAGAGGGGTGAGTATGCAGTCTGCTAGAGATGAGAGGGCCTGGGAAGTGAGTCGGATGTTGTTTGCTGATGATACATCTCTGGTAGCTGATTTGTGTGAGAAACTGCAGAGGCTTGTGACTGAGCTGGAAAAGTTTGTGAAAGGAGAAAGTTGAGAGCAAACATGAATAAGAGCAAGGTTATTAGGTTCAGTAGGGTTAAGGGACAAGTTAATTAGGATGTAAGTTTAAATGGAGAAAAATTGGAGGAAGTGAAGTGTTTTATTTATCTGGGAGTGAACTTAGTAGCGAATGGAACCATGGAAGCAGAAGTGAGTCATAGGGTGGGAAGGGGGCAAAGGTTCTGGGAGCAATGAAGAATGTGTGGAAGGAGAGAATGTTATCTTGGAGAGCAAAATGGGTATAGAGGAGAGTGGATGTGTTGGAAATGAGATGTTTGAGGAAAGTATGTGGTGTGAGGTGGTTTGATCGAGTAAGTAATGAAAGGGTAAGAAAGAGGTGTGGCAATGATTAAGAGTGTTTTTGAAAGTGCAGAAGAGGGTGTGTTGAGATGGTTTGGACATATGGAGAGAATGCGTGAGGAAAGATTGACAAAGGATTTATGTGTCAGAGGTGGAGGGAACAAGGAGAAGCGGGAGACCAAATTGGAGGTGGAAAGATGAGTAAAGGTTTTGAACGATCAGGGCCTGAACATACAGGAGGGTGAGAGGCGTGTGAGAAATAGAGTGAATATGCATATAGGGTGCAATGCTGTAGATCCACCTATTACAAATAAACTGTTGAAATCATCATTTAATCTGGTTGAAATATTATATATATGGATTGAGATTTTGTACCTAACAGGAATTGCACCCATCACAAAGTCATCATATGCTTAATCTCTGAAATTCATAAAAAAAATTAAGGAATGTTGAATCTTGGCTTGAAAACCTTGGAAATTCAGTTCTAAAGGTAATCCTTGTAGGAGACCTCAGCATACGATTCCTTGGACAGAAATGATTTGGAAAGTGTCACAGCCAAAATCTTCATCTAAAGCAGGGCAAGGAAGCATTTGTTTCATGCCTAACAGGGATGTAAACAAAATTTTTTATGTCATCATTTACAAAATAAGTTTGAAAGTCATATCCTTTGGAGCAGAAACTACATTTGCACACCTCTGAAATCTAGTGGATTACATTAAATAATTTTTTTAATGGAGATAAGCTTCACTTATTCCATTTTAGGAAAGTGAAGAAATAAAAGCTGATGAAGATTACCACATTATGAAAATATCATTATATCCCAGAAGAGAAATGTTAAGAAATTTTTAACGTTTTGTTTATTATGACCTTACTTTTAGCAAGCACAGTAGAAAAGCCATTCTTGTGAATGAATATGCTTGGGTTTTATTTTGTCAACCATCAAGACAAAAGGGCAAAACCCACGATGAAACTTCCAAGCGCTATGTCAGTATTCAGCAAACTAGAAAGCTGTTGTGTTCTACAGCTAGGGAAAACTAACAACCTAATGGCCTTCCTTTGGTGTTTTCAGTCAGAATGGCTGTTTGCATGGCAAACTGTCTACATTTAAACTATGCCGTAAATAATGGTTTTTGGGTATGACTGTTCTCTGCACCTTTCACCAACTGGGGATAGGGGAGAGAGAATACTTCCCGTGTATACGCTGCATCTCGTAAAAGGTGACTAGAAGGGGAAGGAGTGGGGGGCTGGAAATCCTCCCCTCCAGTTTTGACTTTTCCAAAAGAAGGAACAGAGAAGGGGGCCAAGTGAGGATTTTCCCTCTTAGGCTCAGTCCTATGTTCTTGACGCTACCTCACTGATGCGGGAAATGGCGAATGTATGAGAGAAAAGAAAATCATTGCAGGTTTGATAGATAATTTACTAAACGAAGAAAAGAGGTAACAGATAGATCTACCAGAGCAATGTTTTCCATCTTCAGTCTGAAAATAGCAAGTTGAGAAATGATTAAGGGGCTTTTCTTATTTAGTAATTTTTTTTTCATTTCCTTGGAGTAATTGGACATCAAGGGGAATTTCAACAATTATGATTAACATGATGATTGAAAGTTTGCTGAGAATTTATGAATTAAGCAATAAGGAGAATTTTCTTGTTTTTTTTACTGTAGAGACCCTCTGATAACATTTTCTGCTTCATATATTGTTTCTGTAAAATTGATGTCCTGTTAGAAAATTAATGATTAGTATAGTTTATATGGTAGCTTGAAATCATATAAATAGCAAAAAGCATCCGACATGAGTATGGACTTTTAAAGATTTTTAAAATCAGTTTTGATCCCCCCCCTCCTTTCTTTTAATCACTAATAAAGGGTATTTTCATGTTTCAGAGGTGGTTCACCACAGCCCAGCTCTACCGAGGGAGAATCGTGTTTATTTCTTAACAGCAGCAACTCTCCTGTAGGGGACTTGTGATCCAGTGGGAACCTTAGCTGTTGCCCCTGAGAGCAGTGTTACTTGATGTGCCTTCTTGATCAATCCAATTTGCTCATTCAATGAAAAGGTTAAATTATTTTAAGCAGTTTCGTGTATGGGGAAGTAAGCCTAAAAAAGGTTAAATAAAATTTCAGACGTTAATATCCTTGTCATCAGAATTGATCAGTAGTTGGTGCTCAGAAAGTAAAGATATGAAAGTCATGATAATGATGAAGATTGCTTTATTATAAAAGTAAGGCTCTTAACCCTATACAGCTACCCTCTTTTTTTTTCTTTTTTTTCAAATTCAAGTCTTGATGGCGCCTTAAGTGAAATTCGTTCTTCCGTGTTTTGAGTGTGTTAAGATAAGACAGTATTACTTAAGAAGAGACGACCCCCAACTAATTATGGGTGACGGGTTGGAAGATGTGGGAGGAGGTGGAGGAGGAGGAGGAGGAGGCGGAGGAGAAGGAGAAGGAGATAGGGGTACTGTTGACATCCAAGACACCAGTTTGGCAATACATCGTCTTCAGGAATTGGAACGACTCTTCCTATCAGGGCCTGCTGAGACAAGTGGCCAGAGTTATTCTGTGGAAACACTTCTGGATGTGCTCTTGGTTCTCTTTGATGAGTGCACAAACTCATCATTGCGACGTGAGAAGACCGTCTCAGACTTTATTGAATATGGTAAGTAAAGTATGCCTTTTCTGTTTACCTGTTAGATTTTTTGTTGGTTCTTGGACATGTAAGAATGAGCCATTGTACTGTGACAGTAACTTTCTGCATGATATGATTGTATGCATGTACTCACTCTTAGTAGTAGTAATATATTTATGTTAGTGTCACCCATTACATAGGTGATGCTGATTTGATATGAAAGATTGTAATATGTAATAGTGTTTCCTTTTAGGAAAGTCCCAGTGACAGTGATGCAGGGAAATGATTGTTTACATTTTATAACGTAGGTTCTGTGTATGTTAATGTAATATGTAAATCTTGAAGAAGGCTACATTGATTAATACTTATCGTCCATATTAAGTATGAAATTTATTTGTGTCACATACAAGGCAGTAAGATGCACTTAATGTACCGATATGTATTTTTTTTTTTTTTCAAAGAATCTTCCTGTGCTCAAGTAAGGGATTATTTATCTCTCACTCATGTGAATCATATTTACATTGGACCAGAAAGTATAATTTGGAAGTTCATAGGTCTGATAGTGCACAGAGATACAGATTAGATGAGTGTTTTATCAATTTATTTTCCAAAAAAAGGAACAGAGAAGGGGGCCAAGTGAGGGTTTTCCCTCCTAGGCTCGGTCCTCTGTTCTTAAAGCTACCTCACTAACACAGGGAAATGGTGAATATGTATGAAAAATGTGTGTGTGTAAGTGGATGGGCCATTCTTCATCTGTTTTCTGGCGCTACCTCACTGATGCAGGAAACAGCGATTGTGTTTGATAATAATAATGAATGTATATACAGGTGGTTCCCGACATACAATGGTTTGACTTTAGATTTTTTGACTTTATGATGGTGCAATAGTAATATGCCTTCAGTAGAAGCTGTATTTTGAATTTTGAGTTGCTTCTTTTCCTGGCTAGCGATATGTGGTATGATACTCTCTCGTGAAGTTGCACAGTGGCAGCAAGCCGCAGCTTCCAGTCAGCCAAGTGATCATGAGTGTAAACAATTGTTACTCTGAACTTTGCTGTGTTGGGTGCATTTTTTCTATTTTGTGTTTTTGCATCCCGTCATTTTTACAAAATGCCCATCTGTGTCTCCCGCCTCTGGTGAGAAGAGGAAGGCAATTACTCTTGAAGGCGGCAAGCCTGTAATGGCCGTCACATGTGAGTTAGGAATTTCACAATCGACGATCTCGACCAAATGAAAGGATAGGAAGTGAATCAGTGGTGCAGTGAAATCCGCATCAGTTAATTCTAATGTCATCAAGACGAAAAGAGCAGGGCCAATTGATGATATGGAAAAATTGCTCGTCATATGGATGGAAAACCAGATACAGAAGCGCGTACTGCCTAGCCTATTGATGATCCAGGCTAAGATAAGAAGTCTTTTGGATGTACTAAAACGGCGTGCCGATGATCCTACATATGTGCAAATGTTTACAGCAAGACATGAGTAATTCCAACACTTCAAAAGGTATCATGATTTTGATAATGTAAAGTTAGCTGTGAGGCAGCAAGTGTTGATACTGAAAGTACCAAAGCTTTTGAGGAATAGCAGCATATGATAATTGTGGATGAGAAATGTAAGTTTTCTGAAAAGTTTTAAGGTAGGCCAGGCTGAGCTATGATGTTTAGAGTTAGATGTACATTATTAAATGTATTTTCGACTTACGATATTTTCAACTTAAAATGGGTGTATTGGGATGTAACCCCATTGTCAGTTGGGAGCACCTGTGTATATATATATTTCTTTTCTTTCATACTATTCGTCTCTTTGATGTAAATCAACTGACATATATTTCTCTTGTCTCCCCTGATGATGTGATTATTACACGAAAGTGCACTTGGGAACTTATTGTCTTTCATTTTCCCCATAGACTCATAGGAATATTACATTGTTGGAACCACTGTTCCTTCAAACATACCCATTTTTGCTTTCTGAGATAATGTTCTCAACTTCCACACATTCTTCAACGCTCCCAGAACTTTTGCCCCAGAACTTTCGCCCCCTCCCCCACCTTGTGATTCACTTCCGCTTCCGTGGTTCCATCCGCTGTCGAATCCACTCCCAGATATCTAAAACACTTCACTTCCTCCAGTTTTTCTCCATTCAAACTTACCTCCCAATTGACTTTTCTTGTCTTTTGCACATTAGTTATCTTCTTCCAAAACATCTTTTTATGCTTCCTAAAGTTTACTGATACTTGCTAACCCTAACTCTCATTTCCTCTTTCTCAACCCGTACACCTTCTTCTTGACTTCCCGCTGCTTTCTCTTATACATTTCCCAATCATATGTACTCCTTCCCTGTAATTACCACCCAAACGCCTCTTCTCTCTTACTAGCAACTTTACTTCTTCATCCCTCCACTCACTATACTTTCTAATTTGCCTACCTCCCACCTTCCACATGCCACACGTATCTCTTGCATATTCCATCACTGCTTTGCTAAATGCCTCCCATTCCTCATCCTCTCATCTCACTTCATTTACTCTCACCTTTTATCATTCTACAGTCAACCTTTGTTGGTGTTTCTTCACACACGTCTCCTTTCCAAGCTTGCTCACTCTCACCACTCTTTCCTTTCTCTCTTTCGAAAACCTTATCAAATCTTCACCCTCGCCTTTGCAAATGCCCTGGTTCAGTCCATCGATAGCACGTCTATACCACATCGTTCCAGTTCACTCTATTCCTTGCATGCCTTTCACCTTCCTGCATGTTCAGGCCCCAACTGCTCAAAAATATTTTCACTTCCTTCCACCTCCAATTTGGTCTCCCGCTTCTCCTTGTTCCCTCCACCTCTGACACATATATCCTCATTGTCAGTCTTTCCTCACTCATTCTCTTTATTTGTCCAAACCAATTCAGCTCACCCTCTTCTGCTCTTTCAACAACACATTCTTTATTTCCACACATCTTTCTTATCCTTACATTACTTACTCGATCAAACCACCTTACACCACACACTACCCTCAAACATTTGATTTCCAACACATCCACCCTCATCTTCTTCCATTCAAACTTACATCCCAATTAACTTGACCCTGCTGAACCTAATAACCTTGCTCGTATTCACGTTTACTCTCAACTTTCTCCTTTCACACACTTTTCCAAACTCAATCACTAACTTTTACAGTTTCCCACTCGAATCAGCCACCAGTGGTGTATCATCGGCGAACAACAACTGACTCACTTCCCAGGCCCCCTCATCCCCAACAGACTGCATACTCGCCCCTTTCTCCAGAACTCTTACAATCATCTCCCTAACCACCCACCCATAAACAAATTAAACAACCATGGCGACATTACACACCCCTGCCGCAAACCGACTTTCACTTGGAACTAATCACTCCTCTGTTCCTACTCGTACACATGCCTTCCAGCCTTGGTAAAAACTTTTCACTGCCTCTAGCAACTTTCCTCCCATACCATATACTCATAAGCATCTCTATCAATTCTATCATATGCCTGCTTCAGATCCATAAATGCGACATACAAATCCATTTGTTTTTCTATTTCTCGCACACATTCTTCAAAGCAAACACCTGATGCACACATCCTCTGCCACTTCTGAAACCACACTGCTCTTCCCCAGTCTGATGCCCTGTACATGCTTTCATCCTCTCAATCAGTCAGTCAATCAATATATATATATATATATATATATATATATATATATATATATATATATATATATAGATAGATAGATAGAGAGGGAGGGAGAGAGGAGAGAGAGAGAGAGAGAGAGAGAGAGAGAGAGAGAGAGAGAGAGAGCGCTGGAGTTCTAAGAGATGTTATGTCATACTTTAAGTAATGCATTTGAACTTCGATGGTTGGCTAGTCCGCGGCAAAGAGGTGTCGTTCAAGGATTGTATGAACTCAATCGGGCAAGTGCGCCCGATGCTGATGGGATCTTGGAAGTATAGGTTAGCGAAAGAGATAAGGTCTCGCCTCTTGTGTGTCCAGACGGGGCACAATGGTAGGAAGGAGGGAAGGAAAAGGCCAAGGATGGATGTGTTGGGGGGGGGGGGGTGATGATTGTACCTCCTGATGAAGGTAGCAAAACATGCGTGATGTTAAAATCAACATCATCCCTTGCGTGATTGTAACGACCCAGAGCAGCTGTGCGGTGATTAGTAGTCGTGAACACGGAGGTAGTTACTTGAAGCAGTGAACCACTCGCCTTTCAGAGATTGTGAATTGCTGATAATGGGTTTGTTTGTCAGGGGTATAATGAGATAGACTGGGAGGGAATTTTGGGTTCTCATGGTGATAGATAGATAAGAGTTAGGGGAATTCCGGTATCTCATGGTGATAGATAGATAGACTAAGGGAAATTTGAGTTCTCATGGTGATAGATAGATAGATAGACTAAGGGAAATTTGAGTTCTCATGGTGATAGATAGATAGATAGACTTGGGGGAATGCGGGTCCTCATGGTGATGGTTAATCGTGGAGAGAAATATGTTGTCAGAGCTGCACAGACAGAAAAGTTCCCCCATACGTGCGTGTTATAGCGAGCGTACGAGGAGGAGAGGGAACGATAGGCTGTCATTGGTAGAGCTTAACAACGTAGCTTATGGAGAATATTACTTAAACCAGGGAGATGAAGTGATCATGTACTATATGGTGATGGAGGACGGTTTTTTTTTTTTTTTTTTTTTTTTTTTTTTTTTTTTTTTTTTTGAAAATGGGCAGAAGGGAAGACAAGACCAGATGGTTGTGATTTTGAGTCTACAGAAACCTCAATAGTTTCTGATGTTAATGAAAGATTTAGAAAATGGATTTCAGGCAGTCAATACCTCGGTGGTGTAGTGGTCATCATTAATGATCATCAATACCTCGGTGGTGTAGTGGTCATCATTAATGATCATCAATACCTCGATGGTGTAGTGGTTATTATTAATGATCATCAATACCTCGATGGTGTAGTGGTCATCATTAATGATCATCAATACCTCGATGGTGTAGTGGTTATTATTAATGATCATCAATACCTCGGTGGTGTAGTGGTCATCATTAATGATCATCAATACCTCGATGGTGTAGTGGTTATTATTAATGATCATCAATACCTCGATGGTGTAGTGGTTATTATTAATGATCATCAATACCTCGATGGTGTAGTGGTTATTATTAATGATCATCAATACCTAGGTGGTGTAGTGGTCATCATTAATGATCATCAATACCTCGATGGTGTAGTGGTTATTATTAATGATCATCAATACCTCGGTGGTGTAGTGGTTTTATCATTAGTGATCATCAATACCTAGGTGGTGTAGTGGTTATCATTAATGATCATCAGTACCTCGGTGGTGTAGTGGTCATCATCAGTACCTCGGTGGTGTAGTGGTCATCATTAATGATCATCAATACCTCGATGGTGTAGTGGTCATCATTAATGACCATCACGCATGCATGAACCACGTGGGATCAAACCCGCTTAAGTTCAAATCCTGGTTCGGGACAACCGGTCCTTAGTCCACCCAGCCGTTCATCCTCCCACAAGGGCTGCTGGGTAGAATGGGTACCTGGCATAGGTTAGGGTGTGTGTGAGTGTGTGTACATATAGGAGTAAGGACATGGTACATATGTACAAGAGTACAAGAAGGGGCAACCCGAGTGTCAAACTCCCCATGACACACAACTAGTAATCACAGGGAATGGTCAGAAAGAAGGAAAGAATGGTTTAATGAATGATGTCAAAGAGCAGAGGAGCCTCGAGATGCGCATTGGTGAATGTAGAAGCAGAAGAATTCCAGCCAGCCTGCCTTTGCAAAGGAATGAGTATAGCAGGAGAAGAAATTCCGAAAAGAATATTGTGTGATCAGGGCTGGGGAAGAATAAATATGAAACATTGCCTTAGATTCGTCAGTTGTCGGTTGAAGTAGGTAATCAGGCTAAGGGGTTTCGAGGGAAGACTTGTGGTGAATGATTCAGGGATATACCAGGAACTGATGAACGTAGTTTAAAAAGGGTGTTTTCACAGTGGAAAGACACTCTAGCCCATCCTGTAACAGATGACATGGCCAGAAGGGTATAGAAATGGTTAATATTCTAGAAAAGATATTGACGGTACCAAAATAAACTGATTTTTGTTAGTACTCTTGACAATGAACAGTCACTGAACTACAGACTAGTCTCACAAACAACTGTGGTTCTAGGAAAGGTAATTAAGTCCACTGGATGACTCTCAACAGAGGAGAAGTTTCTGAAGTAAGAGACAACATGGTTTGATGGAAAGAGACTTTATAACGAACCTCTGAGGTATCTGCAAGAGAGTGAGCTAAGTCCTAGACAAAATGGGAAGGCTTGGTGGATTTATGTTATAGTGCGTGGAAGCGACAGAAAGCATTTGACACTGAACCCCTCATGGGAGGCTGGCTAAGAAGCTGGACCTCTGGGCAAGAAGAATGGAGAAACTTCTTTGATGGATAGATCAATCTCAACAGATGGGGACAGAGGACACACGTTAAGAGTCATCTCCACATGTGTCGAGGTGCCACAGGTGGAAGATGAGAAGGAATACATAAAAAAAAAAAAGATGACTCCAGAGTTAGTCTGGCATATGGTTGATGAGAGTGAACGTGAGCAAATGCAAAATAATTTTGAGGATTTGGGACCGAGTGAAAGAAGGCTTCAAAATAATACTTCGGAACGGGACATAAGCTACTTAGGATTCTATGAGGAAGACTCGAGGGAGTTGACATCGTCCCCCCCTAACCTATCGCCAAGAGTCCCACAGCAGGAGAATAGTTAAGGAGACAGACCATTTGTTAGCAGGTATTAGAATAGCTTTTCAAGTATAAGAAAGTATTTGATGATCTGTTCCAATCCTACATAAAGGTCCAAAGTAGAGTATGCTTCTCATGTATGGTCACTTGCACCTAAAGGAGCACAGAGCTAATAGAGAAGGTCTAGTGAAGGTAAAATGGAAGATGATTCCAGAATTAGGAGAGCTGAGTTAGAGGGAAGGCTTTAGAGTCTTGAAAATTTTGCTCATCTTAGTGAGAGAGAGAGAGAGAGAGAGAGAGAGAGAGAGAGAGAGAGGTGATCAGATCACACAGCCTTTTATTTTTTTTTTCTTTCTTAAATCGAAGTGATGATGTTGGACAGTGAAACATGATATTAGGGGAGATAGAGCGACCAGAGGACAACATGACATTAAGGTTAGAGTGTGTGTTGGTGGTGGTTGGGGGTGGCGGAAGGAAGGCGTGGGGGCTAGCTAGTCGGACCTGGCGTGGTATATCCATTACCACCGTGTGGCAGTATCCTCCGAATGACAGCATGTGGTCCCCGGCTTACCCCTCACACACACTCTCCTCTCCCCATCCAACTGGACACACACACACACACACACACAGAGGAGCGCCATCCCCGTAAGGTCAGGGAAGACGTGGTGTGTGTTTTCTACCATGTCCGTCTCGTATTTAAAAGACGCTCGAACAGGACTGGCTAGGAAGCTTTTCACCGTGGGGGTCAATTACGCGTGCTGTGATCATGTGTCACATTTGGGTATGTTGGTCTTCGTGTTACCCTACTTGCATTAATCGTCGTGTTTATACGCATTTGTATACGCTTCTTGTCGCGTACGTTGCGTGTGTGTGGGTGAATGGATGCCACTGAAGGACAACTGTATTGTTTACGTATCGTTCATTCATCACATGCAGCAGCAAGTGTTCAGGGGACTTTCAGGAGGTTTTGTTGCAGCCCGAACTTTGCTTGTCGGGGAAGTAGCAGCTGAGGACAGTATAGTAGGAGGTGGTGGCTAAGATCACCAGGGAATTAGGCACACACGAATGCTTGAGACGCGAGTTGGCGTGTCTGTCCTCCCCCTGCCATTCTTGTGGTCACGATTCACACACTTGTAGGTAACGTTAGTCGCTCGCTCGCTCCTTTTTTTTTTTTTTTTCCTCCTCCTCCTCCTCTCACTGTGCCACTTCTCACTACTCTACCCTTCCTTAAGTTACTTCTCCTTACTCCGTCCACGTTCAGTGGAATGGAGCCCCACTGGCGGAACTGATGGGTTGTATCCGAGGACAGTGTGAGAGATGAGGGGAAACATTGAATCATTATTGCAGTGGGTTGTCAGACACTCTTCCACCACTGCATGTTACACTGAATCGTTGCAGTGGATTTTCAGACTCTTCCACCACTGCATGTTACACTGAATCATTGCAGTGGATTTTCAGACACACTCTCTCCACTGCATGTTACACCCACCCCAGCGTACTCAAGCCAGAACACTAAACTGTACTCCTCCACCGACGCCAGACCTTTTCCTAACACCCACGAGACCTGACTTATATGCTTTCAAGGGATGGCATAACCGGCTCTGCTGTACTGGTCGTCGTCTTCACAGTGTACTGACTGGTGTACACAGGTGGGAAGCATGATCCGTGTGTGTGGGGGGGAAGGAAAGGTGAACTAGGAGGAGGTGTTTTAGTGTATGTGTACACGTTCCGTTGGGTGGTGGGAGGGTGGGTTCGTAGGGGCTTGAAGGTTGTTGTTGTATTACATGTGTGTTGGTAGCAAGACTAGTTGATTTATTTACATATGCGTTGGTAGCAAGGCTGTAATACATATGTGGGGACAGCGGTTTGAAGACATGAGTATATGGGCGAAGGTGGACACGATTCACATGATCTGCCCGGAACACGGTGCTTCCTAATGCGCATTGTTTATTGTTGTACAAACTTGTGTGTGTGTGTCTTTGCAGAGCCCCACGAACACATTGTGTGGCACGTGATGTATATAGATATGTTTAACAAGTGGTGCATGGTGACCTGAGCCAAATGACGCCTTGCCCTACAGGTGGGAGTGGCATGACCCGTCATAAACTCGTGGTCTGGTGCAGGGTAATGTAAGCCTTGTAACGTCCTGCCCTGCAGGTGGAAGTGGCGTCCACCATCACGACCTGGGGGCTGGTACCTGGTGATGTGAGCCTTATCAGGTCCGGCCCTACGGGTGAGAGTTACGTGTGACAGTTGGCATGGCCCCGTGTGGGGGCTGACGTTAGCCTAGTGACGTCCGGCCTTACAGGTGGGAGGGAGTGGTGTGTTATTTCGCCTATGTTCCTCGGTTGGTTCACCGTGACGTGAGCCGTGTGTCACCCCGACCTACAGGTGAGACTGGCGTGTCATTGCCGGCCTGGCCTGCACGGCGGTGCACGTCGACATATGAGCTTAATGGCCCCGGGCTCTTGGGTCGAGTGTGGCGTGCGACGGCCAGCGCCGCGGCCCGTTATCGAGTGAGCTAAACAATGGCGGGTCTGTCCTAGGCTGCGGCCACCCTCAGCCAAACTTTGGAATGCTTTTGTTGAGATGTCGTATCGGCCTCGGCGGCGTGTATATCCTAGCAGGGTGCTAGGAGCCAGGAGGGCTGATCGTAACATGACACACGAACATACGTAACAACAAAAGAGGGGCGCCTGCCACCCCCCCTATTTTTGTTTTCATGAAATTAAAACCCCAGGCTTGTGGCTGCCACCGTGATTTTCACAGCGGAGTGGAGAACCGTGATGTCACCCCCTATTAAGATTGGCTTTTGCGAACCTATTGGACAACAGTACTGAAACTGTAATGGGTTTAGTCGCGGCTGAATCTTAAATTTGTCGTCACAAAATAATAGTCTTACTTTTTTTTTTTTGGGTGGGTTATTCATACATTGACCCCAACCTGCCCCCTGGTGAGAGGTGTGTACGTATTTCCCGCTGTGAACCCGGTAACAAGACGGTATGTTGGTGTGAGCGTGGCCAGATGAGGGAGGGTAAGGTCGAAGAGCTTCGCGTACCTTCGGCATCCCTCAGTTACACAAAGTTATGTAGCTTTGAGTATGCTCAACGTTCCCGAAAAGTATTCCATTATCACTGTACCATATATATATATATATATATATATATATATATATATATATATATATATATATATATATATATATATATATATATATATGTGTGTGTGTGTGTGTGTGTGTGTGTGTGTGTGTGTGTGTTCATTCCCCGATCGCTAAAATCTTTTTCACTATCCTTCCACCTCCAATTTGGTTTCCCACTTCTCCTCGTTCCCTCCACCTCTGACGCATATATCCTCTTGGTCAATCTTTCCTCACTCATTCTCTCCATGTAACCAAACCATTTGAATACACCTGCTCTCAACCACACCCTTTTTATTACCACATGTCTCTCTTATCTTTTCATTACTTACTCGATCAAACCCCCTCACACCACATTTTGTCCTCAAACATCTCATTTCCAACACATCCACCCTCCTCCGCACAACCCTATCTATAGCCCACGCCTCGCAACCATATAACATTGTTGGAACCACTATTCCTTCAAAGATACACAGTTTTGCTATCCGAGATAACGTTCTCGCCTTCCACACATTCTTCCACGCTCACGGAACCCTCGCCCCCTCCCCCACCCTGTGACTCACTTCCGCTTCCATGGTACCATCCGCTGTTAAATCGACTCTCAAATACGTAAAACATTTTACTTCCTCCAGTTTTTCTCCATTCAAACTTCCCTCCCAGTTGACTTGTCCCTCCCCCTACTGAACCTAATAACCTTGCTCTTCTTCACATTTACTCTCAGCTCTCTTCTTGCACATACTTTACCAAACTCAGTCACCAGCTTCTGCAGTTTCTCACCCGAATCAGCCACTAGCGCTGTATCATCAGCGAACAATAACTGACTCACTTCCCAGGCCCTCTCATCGACAACAGACTGTATACTTGCCCCTCTCCAAGACTCTTGCATTCACCTCCCTAACAACCCCACCCATAAACAAATTAAAGAACCATGGAGACATCACACACCCCTGCCGCAAACCGACATTCACTGGGAACCAGTCACTTTCCTCTTTCCTACTCTTACACATGCCTTACTGCCTTACATCCTCGATTAAACTTTTCACTGCTTCTAGCAACTTGCCTCCCACACCATATACTCTTAATACCTTCCACAGAGCATCTCTATCAACTCTGTCATATGCCTTCTCCAGATCCATAAATGCTACATACAAATCCATTTGTTTTTCTAAGTATTTCTCACATACATACTTCAAAGCAAACACCTGATCCACACATCCTCTACCACTTCTGAAACCACACTGCTCTTCCCCAATCTGATACTCTGTACATGCCTTCACACTCTTAATCAATACTCTCCATATAATTTCCCAGGTATACTCAACAAACTTATACCTCTGTAATTTGAACACTCACCTTTATATATTATACATAATCGGTTTACCCGCGTCAGCGAGGTAGCGTCAGGAAACAGACGAAGAATGGCCCATCCACTCTTGTACACATATACATAAACGCCCTTACACGCACATATACATACATATACATAGACATACATATTCATACTTGCTTGCCTTCATCTATTTCTGTCGCTCCTCTGCTCCACAGGAAATAAGCATCGCTACCCCCTGCTTCAGCGAGGGAGCGCCAGGAAAACTGACAAAAAAGGCCACATTCGTTCACACTCAGTCTCTAGCTGTCATGTGTAATGCTCCGAAACCACAGCTCCTTATCCACATCTAGGACCCATGGTGTACCCTAAACGCTTCACATTCCCTGGTTCAGTCCATTGACAGCACGTCGACCCCGGTATCGGTCCAATTTTTTATTCCTTGCACGCTTCTCACCCTCCTGTATGTTAAGGCCTCGATCACTCAAAGTCTTTTTCACTATCCTTCCATTTCCATTTTGGTCTCCCGGTTCTCCTTATTCCATCCGCCTCTGATATATATCCTTTTTGGCAACCTTTCCGCACTCATTCTCTCCATTCTTACACATATATCCTTTTTGTCAACATTTCCTCCTCCGTTCTATCCATATGTCCAAACGATTTCAACACACCCTCTTCTGCTCTCTCAACCCACACACTTTTTATTACCACACATCTCTCTTACCCTTTCATTATTTACTCGATCAAACCACCTCACCACATGTTGTCCTCAAACATTTCATTTCCAACACATCCACCCTTCCCCGCCAGACTTATGTATACCGCATGCCTCGCATGCATATAATATTGTTAGGATTACTGCTACTTCAAACATACGCATTTTTGCTCTCCGAGATAACGTTCTCGCCTCCCACACATTCTTCAACGCTCCCAGAACCTTCGGCCCCCCTCCCCCACCCTGTGACTCACTTCCGCTTCCATGGCTCCACTCCTTGCTCTGTCCACTCCCGGATGTGTGTGTGTGTGTGTGTGTGTGTGTGTGTGTGTGTGTGTGTGTGTGTGTGTGTGACCAGATTTGGTCCAGAAAAAGAATCCCTTAGCATCCTCTGTAAACATCATACCCTCTCCTCCCTAAACGACGCACGTCACCTGCCGGGTTTTGTTTACCCTCTCCGAAGCGAATATAGATGCAAGTCACACCAGGTAGAGCACGCACCGCTCACTGCAGCCACTGGCTGCCACTCTGAACTGTTGGTTTAGAGCCAGTAGCCGAACCCTTCTCCAAGCCCTTAGATATAGGTCGTGTATGATTATGATGACTCCGTCTCATTAGGCATCGTGTTGGTACGTGATCAGTTTTTATCCTGTACGAAAAAGGATGACGTGACATTGTATCATGTACACATCTCTTTATGCTATAAGCTGGTTAGTCCCTTGAAGTGCGGTTGATATGTATATTTCTCACATATTTAGAAAGATTACTGTGTTAGTCTCTTATGATTCCCGTTTTCCATTGAGATAGTTGTGGGGCAGGGGTGAAGACAGGGAGTTGTGGGGCAGGGGTTGAAGACGGAGTTGTGGGGCAGGGGTTGAAGAGAGGGAGTTTTGGGGCGGGTTGAAGACAGGGAGTTGTGGGGCAGGGGTTGAAGAGAGGGAGTTGTGGGGCAGGGGCTAAAGACAGGGAGTTGTGGGCAGGGGTTGAAGACAGGGAGTTGTGGGGCAGGGGCTAAAGACAGGGAGGTGTGGGGCAGGGGTTGAAGACAGGGTGAGGTGTGGGGCAGGGGTTGAAGACAGGTTGAGGTGTGGGGCAGGGGTTGAAGACAGGGTGAGGTGTGGGGCAGGGGTTGAAGACAGGGTGAGGTGTGGGGCAGGGGTTGAAGACAGGGTGAGGTGGGTGGGTCTCACAGAATCACCTGGTGCACCACAAGACCTTTGTTCGAGGCACCGGAGCGTTATCGAGGTCACTGAGTATAATTATTTTTTGTCTCTTGTAATGTGGCACATAACAACACCACCACATGGTCTCAGATCACACTGAGTACGAGAAACGACCGAAGTCTTATTCTTAAAAGATGTGATACATCGTCAGAAACAAAGACTATTTGTATTAAATGTTAGAATATGAGGACACATTTGCACTGCTGCCACGGACTCGAGTGGTTGGGGAATCGTGTGTCTGTCGAGTGCGCTGGGTAATTTGGGTTTTCGGACGATCGATTGCCAGAATCATTACGGCGGCCAACATTAAGAGAGGTCGTGGACGCCGCCTTCAGGCATTCACTTACGGCCGCACGAGGAGTGCTTGAAGTATGCATGAGTGTCTTCAAGTGGCAAGTGTTAACCCGTGGACAGTCATCGGAGGGAGGCAACAGGTGGCAGTAGCCAGGGTTAGTGGGCTGCGAATGCTCTCCTTCAGCTCCCATGGTATCATTCGCTGTCATGTCCATTCCCAGGTGTCTTAAAACAAACAGCTTTCTGGTTTTCTCCATTTTTAGACTAACCAACTTGTCTTTCCGCCCTGCTAAGCTTGAGTGGCTTACTTTTATTGACGTTAAGTCTCAGATACTTCTTTTCACACGAACTCCCAAAAACTCCGACATCAGCGTCTGCAATTTTTCAGTCAGAGTCGACCATCAGATCCACGCCATCAGCCAGCCAGCAGCTACTGACTCGCCTCCAAGGCTCTGCCATCCCCCCCAGACCGCAAACTCGCCCCTTTCTCCATGACTCTCTGATTTACCTCCTTCACCACCTTACCCTTTAAACAGTTTAAAACAGCCATGATGACCTTATGTACCCTTACAGCTGACGCAATCTTCACCTGGAACCGCTCACCCTCCTCTCCTCTCTTTCGCACACCATATCTACTTTCTTGCTAGAAACTCCTCTGCATTCAGTTGCTTTCTTCCATCACAGTATCCTAGTAACCTCTGCGTGTAGTGGCTTTCCTCCATTACAGTATCCTAGTAGCCTCTGCATATAGCTTTCCCCCATTACAGTATACTAGTAACTTCTTTCGCAAAGCGTCGTCATCAGTCCTGTCATATGCTGTCTCCAGAACCATAAATGCCACCGAGAAATCCTCCTCTTTCCTTCCCCTCGTATTTTTGATACAGGCTCTTCCTAGCAGATAACAGATCCACAACTGTTCTTGCCACTGCTCAAGTCGCTACTTCCCTCCCAATCTGATGCTCTGTCTGATGATATTTTACTATTTGCGTGTCATACAGGGAAAGGGTTTTAAAGACAAGTGTTGCCCTCCCCGTCTTTAATTACCTTAGGCGCACATTGAGACGCAGGCGACGCAGCAACGGAGACAAGGCAGAAATCTGTTGATAGTCAAATGAGAGCACGCACATTGGGACGCAGTGTGTGTGCTCTCATTTGATTTCTGCCCTGTGTTTATGCTGCGCAGCCTGCGTCTCAATGTGCGCCTAGCCCGAGTAACCTTGTATATGTGCATCATGTCTTTACTCCAGTGTGTATATGCACTTGCTAGCCAAAGCTAGGTTTCCCCATCATCGACCATTTATTTAAAAGTGTATGCCTTTCAATCACCACTAACCCATAAAGCTTACTGGGTAATTGGAACATTCGCCTTTGCCATCTTTGCCTTCGTACACTGGGCATTCTGCCAATCCTCAGGCACCTCATCTTAAGCTATAGCATACATTGAAATCCATCGTGAGCTGGCTGCCTGTATTCCACCACCACCACACTAGCTAGGCCACGCAATACTCGGCCGGCAAGATGCTGCGTCACGTGATTATTGTGACCCTTGGCAACTCATAGAGTGGGACGTTTTGATAACTGTTTCTTTTCCTCCACCTTGAAGCTTTGGAGCACTCTTACCTATTTATGTTTTTCCCAATAATTATGACCTATCTTATTTTAAAGGACAGGCTTTTCACCATTTCCAAAAAGAAAATTTGGATATTTTCCCCGTCTCATCTTTTTCCCTTTCATAATGCTCACTATATTTCAATTAAGGCCCGTCCTTGATGTGGACTTTGGTCCGTGACCGGAGCCTTCAACATGAAAAAAAAACACTAGCCGGATTTCCTTTGCAGGTGGTTGGTTTTTATTTTTTTATTTTTTTTTTGAGTCGCCTTGTGTGAGGTTGAATCAACGTTTGTGGAAAGGAGTAGAGTGACCTCAGGGAGGTTTTGGCGGCTCCGGATGCCATTTCCCTGATCTTGTGCAGAGTGCGACCTCTATGCTGCGCAGGAACCGCATATAAAGGGGGGGGGGGGCAAAAAAGGTGGCCATATGGAGGCAAGAAGTGGCCAAGAGTCATTTGGAAGGGGGGGGAGGGGCTTGTAGGGGCTTGATTTTGATTTGACATTTTAGCAAGTCAAACATATTCTGTTTAAGTTTACCTTGCCATATCCTTGAAAACGCAATGCAAGTATCTTCATAAGATATTGATAACACGAGTGATATGAATTAAGAAAATGCAGTGCAAGATATCTTCATAAGATATTGATAACACGAGTGATATGAATTGAAAATTATTATGAAAAAGAAATTGGGGCGTCCGTTAGAGTGTCTCCAACCCCCCCCCTCCCCCCCACAGGAGGTTGTCTGTTCTTCCTTCCCTCCCCTGAGGCCATCGCCGCCCCCGGGTTATATAGTGATGAATATATCATCCTAAGCCGGCTCAGGGACTGGTTACTGTGGTGGCAGGGCATCACGCGGCTGCACACCACCCTTAATACAGAACTTATTGATTTACAAATATATGGGTGATGGTGTCGGATTGGTTAGCCCGGCCATCTTGCCTCAAGACGCCCGGATTTCGGGGTTTGTATAGTTTGATGTCGACGTAGACGCACTCCCCAGTCAGTGACTTTGAGCCGTAGTGCAGAGTGGTGTACTCATATGATGGTGTGAACGTATAGCAATGGAGCTTGAGCAGGACCCCCAGGCTACAACATGTATCGGTCGGTAATCAATCTGGCTAGCGTGCTCGTGCGCCTGGCAGGCCCGCACACCTCCCACAACCCACCCGGATCATCACCACCTTATCAGGTTCTCCTCCAAACATCCGCTTCTTCTTGGCCCGTAATATTTCTCGCTTCAATCGCTTGAGTAATCTGAGTCTTCCTATTTTTTTTCTTTCTAGTATAATTTCATCACAAGTGGCAGCCTTATGATTCACGCAGGATTGACTTCGTTCATTGCGTTCGTGTTCATTTTCTTCAGGATCCGACGGAGTTGTCAGTTCAATTTTCCCGTATAAGCGTATCATATATTTCTACATTGTATTTTCCACGTCTCCATGCTTGCGAGTCGAGTGTAAGTCACCGGAGAGGTTCACAGTAATTAGATGCCTGACAAGTTGTGCTGGGGGTGACTGTCCTGCAACTTGGCCTCTACTTCACGGTTTACGAGATAGGAACTTCCCCTTGCCATCTTCATCATACATACCCTTTGGGGTATGATGATGGCAGGATAGTTAACGTGATCCATGAGGAGGGATCAGGTAATAAGCTTGGTCATCACATGATTAGAGTGGTTCTTATATAGACGTGGAGACAGTAGCATCTTAGATGGGAGGAGGAGGAGGAGGAAGACGCTGTAGCGTATCACTAACAGAGTTGTTAGCGAGGTGTGCGAGGCGGGGGCAGGGAGGGAGGTGGGTGGCTGTCATTTGGGGAGTGGGGTTTGTTATTGGTGTTTCTTGCGTTGTGGTTGTCGTGATGGGAGTAGCATGGGGTTGTTGATTGCATGTGTGGTTTTAGATGGCATGATGTTTTAAGTAACGTTAAGATTGTGTGAGTGGCATGGTACTACGTGTTACGTTGGTGTCGTAAGGTTATGTGGGTGGCGTGATGTGCTGGTGAAGTAGCGGTGAAGTCTGAGGTTTTGCACACGCCGGGGCAACACCTCGCCGTGTCTTACAGTCCACAGTCTTCCTGCACCTGTACGGCATTTTTCCAAAATAGTGAAGCAGCAGTTACGAATTGTAGTGTTTTGCCGGCAGACGCAACCCGTCTGATGTATCACCAGTGTATTGTACCTGACCAGTGTGTGTGTGTAATGGAAAGCGTTCTCATCATCATACTCGTACATTGACTGTACAGAATATCGTTTCTCCATTGTGTAGTAGTCTCGGGTGTCCTCGGCACGACCTTATATAGTATGTATAGTAATCTTATATATGTATAGTAACCGGGGGTTGCATTTGCTGTTCTCGTTGTTTGCAGTTGGCAATCGCCTTCATCCTGGGCTTACTGGAGAGAGAGAGGGGGCGCCTATAAATACTGGCGGTGGTTGGCATTCCTCCGTGATGGTAGGGCCCCCCCCAGGGGGGGAGACTATTTCTGGCCGCAGGGTTAGTGGAAGACGTACCGGTACGATGGGGGGGGGGCACATTCCCCCTCTCCCCCCCAGTGCCCTTACCTATGCCCTCGGCCCCCTCACTCACATTTTAGCCACCATTCTTGCACCCCCCAGCGGCTTCTCCCCTCCCCTCCTGCTCTCACATGCGCCCTTTATCCCTCATCTCCGACATCTTCACCCCCACACTGTTCTTGCACCTCATCTCACTTTGCTCACGCCCTCCCCTCTCATCCAGCAAACATAGTTTACTTTTCTGGCACTTCCTATACCATTCTTGCACCCTCAGCACCTCCCCATGCCATAATTGCACCACCAGCACCTCCTCTTACCATAATTGCACCCCCTACACCTCTCCATACCATAATTGCACCCCCTACACCTCCCCATACCATAATTGCACCCCCAGCACCTCCCCATACCATAATTGCACCCCTACACCTCCTCATACCATAATTGCACCCCTACACCTCCCCATACCACAGTTGCACCCCCTACACCTCCCCATACCATAATTGCACCCCGTACACCTCCCCATACCATAATTGCATCCCCAGCACCTCCCCATACCATAATTGCACCCCCTTCACCTCCCCATACCATAATTGCACCCCCTACTCCTCCTCATACCATATTTGCACCCCCTGCCCTTCCCCCATACCATATTTCCTCCCCTTGCACCTCCCTATACAATTTTTGCACCCCAGTTTCTCCCCATACCTATATTGTACCCTCATTATGGTGCCATTATTGTTCCCACACTTGACCCGTGTGTGGCATGCGCACAGGCCCATCTGTTGAATCGGCCGTACCGCACTAGAAACACCGCCTCTCTCGCCCACCACATCACTTGGGTTGGGTCTGGTCAGTACTTGTGCGGGTGACCGTCCTGCAGTAGTAGTAGTAGGCCCTGGGTTGCTGCTGGCATGATCGATGTGAGGCGCGCGCCTCTTAGCCCTGCCTCTATGGGGGTGGAAGTCTTCCTTATGGATAGATACACACTCTCTCTCTCTCTCTCTCTCTCTCTCTCTCTCTCTCTCTCTCTCTCTCTCTCACTAGTCCTCTTTCCACGTCTGCCTTTTAAACGGTGTGGCCCGTGTCAAGTCGACCAAGGGATGATGACTGGACGCGACCAGTCAAGGTTGGCGGCCTGGGTGAGGTGGGGGTGAGGTGGCGGGGGGTCGTCTCTGTTGTATGTAGTGTAAATGCTTCTCTTTGTGTCAGTGCGGGTTTTGTGGTCTGATCCTGGCCCTCTGGTGCCCTCATGACCGAGTAGCCAAGCAAAGATGGACTATCATGATGAGCAGCCAGCCTCCCGCACACCGCACACACACACACACGCGCACACACGCTCCCAACTTTTGTGCTGGCACGTGGCTGTCCGCCGGCTGGGTATGGTGGGAAGCCAGCCAACACACCTAGCAAGACCTGCTCATGCACTCATGTGCTCCCCACTCACTCTTCCCTCCCTCCCTCCCTCACTCACTAACTACCTTCCACAAGGGAGCGACCAGACTAATGTGTGTAGCTGTTGTTGTACGGATTGGCCAGGCCTTCGCTTGGCACGGGGGTCCTGCCGATGCCTCTCTCGAAAGCCCATCATCCCCTCATTGGTACAGGTGTTAAGTAGGCGCCCTCCCCTCCTCCTCACCGGTGAACGTCGACACCGGGGTCACTTTCTATCCTCCTCCCGATCAAAACATCTCGGATGAGAGGTGGCTCTTTTGAAAAGTGATGCAGGAGGCATCTTTTAAGTTCGCCATCGCTGTGAGCACGGTGGTGGAAGACTGTAGGAAGCCGATGCAGTAGGTGTTCCCTTGGGGGGGCCCTTCATAAGTCCGCGTATCACAGCGTTTGGCGCTGGGCCAGCTAGGTTAGACCGAGCTAGATCACTCTCTTATGTATGTTTATGGAACAGACACACGTTGTCGTCCCGAGACGATAATACGAATGGTTTTTCTTCTCGAATATTCTTTTAAGCTTCCCCCCGTTCCCTTTTTGCCCATTTTGCTGACGAGGCTTCGAGTTTGTGGTCATCATTGGCGTGTTGTGCGATCCTCACCCGCTGGTTTAACCTGCGTGTCCCGCCCGGGGAGGTCGCGTCGCTCTGTCAACACCTGTACTGCTCCGGCTTGAGTGGAGGTCATGCTTGGGGGGTTCTGCCATGCCCCCCCTTACTGCGCGGCTTGTCCACCGACGCCGTCAGCGATTGTGGTGGTCGTCGTGTCAAGAAGCCAGACTTTTCAGAGGAACCGACTGCGACTGGGAGGCTCTGCAGGTGCGGACGGGATAGATATACATTCATAAAGAATTTGAAAAAAAGAAATTCCTGGACGGCATGCTTGGCTTTCAGGCTTCGTACGAAGATGGTTCCCTATGTGGAGAGGACACGAGCACGAAGTACACTTCTAGATGTAAACACAAGGGTCAGTGAGAACGTAAACATACCTGGCCACTTTTTTTTTTGGGGGGGGTCTGCTTGGTGGAAAGGTTTGAGAGGATCTTGGTAAGAAGAGACCCACGAGGCATGTCAGCCCAGCCAGGATAGCCAGGTCCACGGGTCGCCCCCCTCCTCCAGCAGCCTGACTGTGCGAAGGAATAACACACCAGTAGCTAGGAGGAGATGGGCCTCCGGAACCAACGTTGTACACACACACACACACACACACACACACACACACACACACACACACACACACACACACACAATCTGGTGTCCCTACGGCAGAAAGTTGTGTTGCTCAGGTTACCAAGGGTATATTTCTGGCCTTCATCAAGGCATGGCGGGTTCCTGTAAGAGCACACACCCCCCCCAGCACTTGTCGTCCATCAAATGTACACACGCCTCTTGTCGTCACTGAGCTTTGCTCCGGGAGTGCTGATGGGGGGGGGGGGGGGTGTCAGCCTCTCTCTCTCTCTCTCTCTCTCTCTCTCTCTCTCTCTCTCTCTCTCTCTCTCTCTCTCTCTCTCTCTCTCTCTCCACTCTGCGGTTATTGTCGACCTCATTTAGATGATCGAAAGCGAACGCGGCCCAGTTCGGCACACGGCAGCTGAACCCAGATCCACGTAGCCTCATGCCAGGCAGCAGCAGCACCACCAACCGAAGCCATTAATGAACCCCAGCAGCCCCACTCACTCTTGCTAGCCTAACGCAACTCAGTCCAGACCACGCACCGCACCCCCCAGTCGAACGTAGCTGATGCAGGCACACCTAACCCGACCTAATGCACTCTAACGCTGCTCAGCTCAACTTAGAGGATTCTTACGTAGCCCAACTGAACTTAGTGCATCCAGACGCAGCCCAACTGAACCTAGTGCATCCAGACGCAGCCCAACTGAACCTAGTGCATCCAGACGCAGCCCAACTGAACCTAGTGCATCCAGACGCAACCCAACTGAACCTAGTGCATCCAGACGCAGCCCAACTGAACCTAGTGCATCCAGACGCAGTCCAAACTTTACCTAACCTAACCCTGCCAGCCCCCTCTATATAACCCCATGAATCCCCTCCACAGCTCTGCTGAACTTCATTAAATTTCGACCCGCCCAACACAGCTCTTTACTATGGCTTACCATCACATGCTCTGTTATGGCTTCCTAAAACGTAATCTAACTTAGCCTTAACCTGCAGTGGCACAGCTAGTATTAACAGGCAGGATTCGGTGGCTGAAAAAAATCACGGGGGCCTCACTGGTTCGTTCCCCACGACGCAGCAGAAGGTAGAGGAGTGAGGGCAGCATTTCAGTTTTGACCTGACCGAGCCAGGTGCATCGTGCCTCAGCAACATCTTTACCTCACTGTGATGGTCTCTCTCACGCGTGGACAGTGGCCGTAGGATTGGTCAGAGGAGCATAAGGGAGAGGTGTGGTCCCTCCTCGGTGGAGTCAGAGGCAAACCTAGAACCAGAGAGAGAGAGAGAGAGAGAGAGAGAGAGAGGGGATCTCTGTCCCTGGGAGAGACGGCAGCTACAGTTCCGTCAGACAAAGTGACGGAAAGGTATTGAGACGGGAGTCGTTGTTGACGCCTCTCCCCAGGAGGAGCTGTCAGTGGGTGGGGAGAGGACGTCGCTTCTCCGTTGGGTACAGGATCGCTCTGCTGTACGGGTGATGTATGTGTACGGGTGATGTACATTCGATTATTGTGGGTGATGGTGGACGTTGAGGGGGAATAGGAAGTGTTTTCTTTCTCTTCAGGCCTGAGGTGCCACACAGCATATGGTAACTTGTTTTTTTACGTTGGAGGCTTCAGTCACGGATTAAAGTGCCTATCAAGGCTAGGGCTTCTTCATTCAAATATAGAGAGAATTGTAAAAGGGAAAAAGAAGAGGCAAGGGAAAGTATTTACGAATTTTGGAGAAAGGAAAAAATATATATTTTCTAAAGTGTCAGGTCATAGTGATGAGGGAAGAGATGAGAGGGTAAAGAGTTCCAAAGCATCGACTTGTAGGGAAAGAAGCAAGGTATCAAAGCGGCCCACCCTTGAGTTGCCGATTGGGCCACACAGTAGTCGCGTGACGCAGCAGCTGGCCGAGTATTGCGTGGTCTAGTCGGTGGTAGGGGCACGCAAGCAGCCAGCTCTCTTGAGCAAAAAAAAAAAAAAAAAATAATGCCTGTAGAAGAGGGGAAGTGAACCGACATTGCGATGCAGGGCAAGCTAGTCAAGTTTTGAAGTTAGCCCGGGAGAGATTTATGATTCTCTCTCTCTCTCTCTCTCTCTCTCTCTCTCTCTCTCTCTCTCTCTCTCTCTCTCTCTCTCTCTCTCTCGGGCCTCGGCAGAGAGTGTCCATGACACGGCGTGTGTCGTGATGGATGGGGCACCAGCCGGGCGTACCCCGCAGGCGGGTACCTTGACCTGGACATCGAGCCACCCCGAGCGCCTGGCCTCCCATCACCACATCCATCGGCTGATGGGGGTCAAGCATCCACGGCGGTATAGGCCGGTCCTCCGCGTGATGGCCTGGCCTTCGATCTGACTCGTAAGGGCTGGATCAAAGGCTACGTCATTATACCCAAGGGTCGTACCGTCTTGCTCAAGGGTCGCACCCTACTGCTTGAGGGTCGCACCCTCTCTTGCTCAAGGGTTGTACCGTATTGATCAAGGGTCGCACCCTCCAGCTCAAGGGTCGCACCCTCCTGCTCAGGGGTTGCGCCTTTTTGCTCAAGGGTCATACCGACATGCTCAAGGGTCGTACTGACTTGCTCAAGGGTCGTACCCTCCTCCTCATGTGGTCGTACCCTCCTCCTCATGGGGTCGTACCCTCTTGCCCAAGGGTCGTACCTTCCTGCTCTCTGGTCGTACCCTCCTCCTCAAGGGTCGTATCCTTCTGCTCACGGGGTCACACCACATACTACCCGCCTCCTATCGTCTCGATAGATCTAGGAACCGGGGCGTGTGTGTGTAGCACGTGGGGTGATGTGGTGGCTAGTCACAGGGAGATGGGGTAAGGTCGCGAGACGTGGGCATGGCTGGTTCTGCCGAGGCGGGTATGGTGGTGGACATCGCTGAGCACATCAGCAGTTGATATCATGTACACCGAGACATGTGAGGTAGTGGCAGCCCTCTGGTCGTGGCTGGTCGTACCTGAACAGTGAGGTGGAGACAAAGGCGGGCCGGTGGGTCGTGGCTGGTCGTACCTAGACAGGTAAGGTGGCGAGACACTGGCACTCCTGTCGGTGCGGGGCGGGGCGGGGCGGGGCGTGGGGGATGTTGTGTGGAGTGGTGAAGGTGTGACGGGTCCAGAACAGTAGGACTGTGTTGCTCTTTTGTCCCTGGTCAATACGGTCGTTGTGGTACAGATTAGTGGGATCAGTGTGTGGCGCCGGCGGGAGGAGGGTGAGGGTTTTCACCCGCACCCCAGGATAGACCTCCCCTCCCCTCCCCACAACCCTACCCCCCCCCCCCCACACACACACACACTAACATAATAAGGGGTGCTAAGGACCTTCCTGGGGCACGTTCAACATAGCAACGTACCGTTGGGGGATGAGGACCTCTCGCCCGCTGCTGTGTTAACTCGTTGAGTAGTGTGTGTGTGTGTGGGGGGGGGGGGGTTATGGTGAAGCCTGGCCCAGGACCATGTCGCTGTGATACGTTCGGGTATTTTACATGTAACCTGTAATGTTTGTGCTTCACACTGAACACCAGTGAGAGAAGGGAGGAGGATGTGGCATCAGCTGCGCGTGTGTGTGTGATCCCTCTCTCTTCTTGTGCCTCCCATCTGACGCTGCCATTATCGGGAGGGGTCTGTCTTTTCCCCAGATATTTTCTCATACTCGTCAATCTCGGTGAGGGGGAAGTGTTAGTTTTTCCTTCTTTCGACGAGGACGTGAGTGAGTACTTGATGAGATTCGACCTGAAAAAGATCTCCCGACATGTGTGACTTTTAGCCCCTCCTCGTCACGAGAGTAGCCAGATGTCATCACTACTGCCCCAGGAAGCAGCCAGCCCCCTCGTCATTTTAACACGGGGCGGGGCTGCTGGGTCGGGGGGGGGGGGTGTCTTGAGAGCTGTGTTTTAAAAGGTGTTCTTGTGTGGGTGTTGCACGGGGGTTTGAGGAAGGCACACGCTCACGTACGTGAAGGCATTCACCGGCTGGCGTTCACGTCCACTCGAGCGAACTGAGTTTTTTTTTTTTTTTTAAGATGGCTTTCCCTCTACCAAGTGGTCGTGAGTTAACGCAGACTGCTTTAGGTAGTGGGTATACTGCGGTGCTGGGATATTGCCCTCATCGAGGGGATCTTTTGGGGGTAAAGGATGTACTCAGGCGACAGCTGTTTCGTGGTCCGAGTTGTCGTATCCCTTATGCTATTCATAATTCAGATATTTCAGAGGTTTTCTCTCTCTCTCTCTCTCTCTCTCTCTCTCTCTCTCTCTCTCTCTCTCTCTCTCTCTCTCTCTCTCTCTCGTGTGTGTGTGTGTGTGTGGGTTGAGCAGGATGTCATGGGCGCCGCTGGCTGGGTCATGCATGGTGTGGTGTGGTGGTGGTAGACTGCCTGCCGGATCGTGGCCACAGTGGCCACCTCCCCAGTTTCCCATTTGGAATAATGCCCAAATCAGTGCCCCAGCGAGGCCTAGTGAATGAGGTGGTATGGGTGACAGAACGTGGATGGCAAGTACTAATATTAAGGCGAGGGATATTGTTACGCGAGAGCCGTGGACGTTATCAGCGGAAGGTCGGGTGTTATTACGAGAACTGTGGACGTTATTAACGGAAGGTCGGGTGTTATTACGAGAACTGTGGACGTTATTAACGGAAGGTCGGGTGTTATTACGAGAACTGTGGACGTTATTAACGGAAGGTCGGGTGTTATTACGAGAACTGTGGGCGTTATTAACGGAAGGTCGGGTGTTATTACGAGAACTGTGGACGTTATCAGCGGAAGGTCGGGTGTTATTACGAGAACTGTGGACGTTATTAACGGAAGGTCGGGTGTTATTACGAGAACTGTGGACGTTATTAACGGAAGGTCGGGTGTTATTACGAGAACTGTGGACGTTATTAACGGAAGGTCGGGTGTTATTACGAGAACTGTGGGCGTTATTAACGGAAGGTCGGGTGTTATTACGAGAACTGTGGGCGTTATTAAGTCGGGTGATTGCGGTGGTGTGTTTCTCCCGTTCCCTTGCGTCACTGGCTCTGTTCCATGCAGCAGTCTGTCTGTCCGTCTGTCTGGCGAGCTGTGATGGTGGTGGGGTAACTTGTTACTATATCATGAAATCATCCGTCACTGACGCACCTCTTCCACCCTCCAGTGTGTGCAGTGGCTGACCCGTGTTGTGGAGTGAGGAGTGTTCATACTGGTTGCCCTCGATGTGTGATGAACTCTATGGGGTACTGACACACACGGTGTATTGACCTCTATGGTTCTGACGTAGACGGTGTATTGACCTCTATGGTACTGTCACACACGGTGTATTGACCGCTGTAGCACTGAGACACACGATGTATTGAACTCTATAGTACTGACACACACGTTGTATTGACCTCTATAGTACTGACACACACGGTATATTGGCCTCTGTAGTACTGACACACACGGTGTATTGACCTCTGTAGTACTGACACACGGTGTATTGGCACACGACGTGATGACTTGTGGAATAGATAAACATGTTGTGTTCATCTGTGGCCTGCTGACACATTGGATGTGTTCAGCTGTGGTCTACTGACACACAGGGTGTGTTCATCTGTGGTCTACTGACACACAGGGTGTGTTCAGCTGTGGTCTGCTGACACGCCATGTGTCTTGAGCTGTGTTCCACTGACGCACCGTATTTTCAGCTGTGATCTTTTGACATGCCTGGTGTGTTCAGCTGTGGTCTACTAACATGGTGTGTTCAGCTGTGGTCTTCAAATATATCTAGAGGTGTGGTCAGCACAATGGTGTGTGAGTGTGGGTCATGGTGGGGAAGATGAGAGGCGACGTACGCAGGTGTCTTGGCGGATGTGTGAGGCCAGCTGCTACCGCTCACCTGCTGCACGAGCTGAAACATAATGAAACGAACACACACACACACACACACACACACACACACACACACACACACACACACACACACACACACACACACCACGCAACACACACACACACACACCACACCACCCCACACCGCACCGCACCTCACCGCACCACACCACACATCGCACCACACCACACCACACACCGTACCGTACCGTACCGTACCGTACCGTACCGTACCGCACCACACACCACCACACCACGCATAGGAATAAAGACAAGGCACATATACATCTACAAGGTTAAGAGACTGAGGCAACAAGTAACACACAAATAGCCATCACAGGTTACTTAATCAGGGTTACACTTGTGTCTGGACGAAATACATATACGTATGTGTTTGGCATTAAGGAGCATCCGATGTGGTAGCGGTACCATCTGTGTTGTATCCGAGAGCAGCGGTGGGTGGGTGGTGGCGCAGTCTTTACAGGTTGGACCAGATCTTGTCAATCCCCCCCCCCCCCACTTTACGCCAGCCAGCGTACAGGACGAAGGTTGGTGTAGGTAAACAGTTTGCCACACTTGTCGCCCCCCACAAGAACGGCATCTGAAGGCATGGCCCGGCTGCTGCTGCCGTGTCAGATCCACCACTGACGGTACGACCCCCCGAGGGGAGTGAGAACACCTACTTCAGGTTACGGGTCACGGTACAGTACCCGAGGTGGGTGGGTAGGTAGGTTTAGCCGTGTGCACAGAGGCTTATCGAGAGACAGATTGATGTATGGACGGGGAGAGGATGAATGATGGCTCGTGTGAGGTCAGCATGCGCGGGGGCTGGGGGCGCTGCCGTGCGGGCACGGTTCGAGACAGTCCAGTGCCACAGAAGGTCTTCTGTATGCCTGATTGTGGTGCACAGAGGATCCGTGGAGGTAAACATAGGATCGTGTTGCGTATTTATATATATGCGGGGCTCGAGGAGTGCTGGGTGCTTCAGTCTTCTTATCTGTGTGTATTGTATGCTTGTGCCAGCGGGCGTGCGTGCGTGCCTGTGAAAGTATGCTTGCGTGCGCATTTGCCTACGTGCGGCTGCTCTCCCCCCCCCGTCATTATCTGATGCACGTTTGTTGCTGGTTATTATCGCATGTTTAGGGGTGATGCTTGAAGCGCAGGGAGAAAAATAGTAGGAAGAAGTCTCAGGGAAAAGGTATAGGATATATATATATATATATATATATATATATATATATATATATATATATATATATATATATATATATATATATATATATCTGTAAATGCAGTTTAAGAGTTTTGAATTAATCCGTTCAGTTTAATGATAACCTGACCTAACCAGCATTACCAACCCAACCCAGGTTAAGCACATTAACAGACGCGAAGCTAACCAAATTATAACTACCCAGCTTAACCAGCCTTTACATCGTGTTTTGGGTTAAGGTACCAAAGATGTGGCTTTTACCCTGTGCGATTCCAATTTTCATGGCCAAACCTGCGATTCATTTGTCTTCTGTGACTTGTGTTTACCCACCCACCTACCCACCATTGTCTGGAGGAGGAGGAGGAGGTTTTGGGGGGAAGTGGTGGCGTCAGGGGTCGAGAAATCCCCCACAGCAAGGAACTTACACCATACACTTGCACCAGCGTCACGTGACTCTCCTCTTCCAGATGTCCCCCTCCCCTTCCCCTTCCTCTTGTGACCCTTCTCAAAAGAATAGAGGGACGGGGGTGGGATGGGGGGGTGTCTGCCATCCTCACACCTGGTCCTGGTCGACCACACGACCCCACGTGGCCAGCCGGCCCCCACACCTGGCCCTGCTTGCCCACTACAACGCACGTGGCCAGCCAGCCCCCACACCTGGCTCTGCCCACCCTCTACAATGCACGTGGCCTACCGGCCCCACACCTGGCCCTACGCACCCATCATGTCCCCACACCTGGCCCTACGCACTCATCACGACCCCACACCTGGCCCTACGCACCCATCACGACCCCACACCTGGCCCTACGCCCATCACGACCCACACCTGGCCCTACGCACTCATCACGGCCCCACACCTGGCCCTACGGACCCATCACGTCCCCACACCTGGCTCTGCATACCTGGCCTCGCAGAATAAACTTAATCCTACTTATAAGAAGGTTACTGGCCGACTCGGATGCAGGTGTGTGCTGCGCTCACCGAGACTCGCTGGGAAAGATCAAAAGACGAGGGAGGTCAGGGTCCCGTGTGACAGACTACGTAGTTGTGTCGGGCTGGGAAGATGTCTTCGTGTGGGGGGGGTGTGGGTGTTTTTTTGAGATGTTCTTAAAACGACTGACTTTCTGAACAGATGATTTATGGAGTCGAGACAACCCTCTGGACCGAAGAACATTTTACGGTGGGAAGACAACGAGTCTTCCTTCCACTTTTGCTTGACCACTGTGACGAGATTGTTAATGCCACTGGAGAGGAGGTAAAAAAAATAATTCGTGACCCGCTGGTGTCATGGCGCACAGAATGCTGGAGGCGGGACGAACGTAGGAGTTAAATGATCGAGGCGATTTGTACGTAACATATGAGACGCCGCTGTTGAAAATCAGGCTCTGCGTCCAGTGCGTCCTTTCCAAAGATGTATAACCTCCCTGATTAGACCGTGCCTGC